>NC_056729.1:1932585115-1932715966 GCF_019279795.1 Protopterus annectens | reverse complement strand
ATTTATGGCATTTTGTCTAGAAGTTACCATCACGTGCTCAGGCTGTATTTCTAGTGAGATGACATTTTGCCGTATTACTTATCATTGCTCAGGCTGTATTTCTAGTGAGATGACATTTTGTCTGTGTTACCATCATTGCTCAGGCCGTATTTATAGTGATCTGACATTTTGTCTGTGTTACCATCATTGTTCAGGCTTTATTTATAGTGATATGACATTTTGTCTGTGATACCATCATTGCTCAGTCTGTATTTATAGTGATATGACACTTTGTCTGTGTTACCATCATTGCTCAGGCTGTATTTATAGTGATATGGCATTTTTTCTGTGTCACCATCATTGCTCAGGCTGTGCTTATAGTGATATGACATTTTGTCAGTGGTACCATCATTGCTGAGGCTTTATTTATAGTGATATTACATTTTGCCTGTGTTACCATCATTGCTCAGGCTGTATTTATTGTGATATGACTTGTTTGTCCAATGGTACTACTGGTTGCTCAGGCTTTGTATCTATAGTGATATGACATTTTGTCACAATATTTTTATCATTGCTTAGGCTGTATCTATAGTGATATGACATTTTGTCTATGATACCATCATTAAGTGTGTTGTAATGCAGAATAAAATTGACTCGCAATTAATGACTGTATATCTGTGCAGTCTGAGGTCATCGATAGATAAGCATGGCCTGAATTGCAGGGTGCATTCAATTTTAGGAAACGTATTCACCTCATTCTTGATTATGCTTAGATATGTTGGTATTTACTTAGAGTTCCTGCAAAAGCTGGAGCGGGATATATTGCCAAGTAGCTCAGCAATTTAATCAAAGTGAAATATTGTGTGAAGCTTTGTCACTGTAGGTTCAAAAACCACAAGCCATTTTTTTTCATTATTATTTTATTGACTGTCTTGCACATGTAACAATTTATTTGCATTCATTTGTCTGCTGTTAGTTTGCAGGATTCTCAGATGCAGCATTACTAAAATGTTTATGCATGTTTTATTGTCATTGTGCATCAACACCTACAGTGAGTAGGCAGTGGATGACTCACCATTTCTATTTTATCCACAACACTCTTGCAATATTCCATGTTATTCAGTTTAGTGCTAAGAATATCACTCAGCTTTGATTACAACAGTTTTGGAAACATTTAACTGCATACCCTCAGGGTTAAATGCTTGCAACTAGCATTGTGTGAGTATGGCTTGTTTTATTTATATAAATATATGATTGTCTGTGTCATAAGTGATGGTTTAATAAAAATGTTTCTTGTTTAAGAAAGGCAGGAATTGAATAATTTATGAAATGCCACAGTTTATACGATATATAGCAATATATGTGAAGTATGATGTTTGTAAACGTGAACTTGATATTACAGTTTGATTACTTTTATATATGTGTAAATTTGCCTATGTCACAACTGATAATTCAGTAAAGGTGTTTAAAAAAAGACGGTAAACGTTGACTGCCTTCTTTCTGAACTAAGGATATGTGAGCAATATACAGTAGGTGGGAAGGCATTTAAGATGAACAGATGATTCAGTTACACCTGTCTTACAGCAAGTGTGCATATGGAATCCTGAAAACACAGTACAGCTGAAGGGGTTGCACTGTATATGCAGTCAGTCATTGCACTGTTGATCATTAGTTGTATGTGGTTTCTATTCGCACATCAGTCCTTTTTGTTTATGTAATGTCCAACCTTTGTTATGTTATATATTTCTACAGGTATTAAGCATAACACCATTTTATGAATATCTGTGTGTTGTAGCAAATATTCCACGTATGTGGATAACTAAACATTTCCTGCTGATTCATATTTCGATGGTGTTGCTCAGACCACATGATACGGCGGAATCACTGAACACTTATTGAACAAATGAAAGAAGCTCGAGCAACGTTAACCTGTTGCCAGCTATCTGTAAATCAACAGAAGAAGCTCCGTTGATCGGTGACAGCACTTAACCGCGTTAACTGTGTTCTTATTGAGCTTTCATTTTGTTCAATAAATTGTTCAATCTGATTCCCGCCGTCCCGAGCGCCAGTGGTTCTTGGGCTGGCTTGCATCAGGAATTGATGTCCTGCCATCTGCAAGGCCTTGAACCCTGCAATGACTGAATAATGTTGGCAATATGTAGGCATTATAGGATGTCTCACACAGATTTAGCACACACGCCAAATGTATGCATCTGCCTGTTACCCTTTTTTGGGGAAATGATGTATAGGTACATATACAGACATTCATATATGCATATATATAGACATGCAGACATATGTATATCTATACATATCTACAAATGTATTTTAATTGATTATCTGTGCAGTTACTTATGTTACAGTCTTTGTACTTCTTGTTCATGAATGTGGGGAACATGATGCCTGCATACATGCAAATGCCTACTTGATGTACATACACAATTCAATTTGTTTTGTTATATAATCCAGTGAATATAATGATGTCTGCATTATATGCTACAGGAGGACCTCAGCACATTGTACCGCCACACATTCACTATTGCACATTCCCTGAGTGTGAATAATTCCCTGTGATATTATACTGTTGTTTAACTGTGAATTCACAGCTCAAACATATTTGACATACAGGATCTCATTCTGATGCAGTACAGGCATGTAGATAGGCAGTTATAATACTGGACTCTTGTGTAGACAAAAGTTACTAGCGCAGGTTTGAAACTGGCTTCTTCTAGGTTAGTACCAGTTCTCCTAGTGTGCAAGATAAATGTGCACTAACGTGCTAATTAGTAAAGCATAGATTATGACAATATTTAAGAACTGATGTCATTTTATATTACATGCTGTATGACAGCATAAAACATATGCGTTGTATAATATTTTCAACTCCTTGTATATTCTTACATTTACTGAGGATAGAGGATAGAATCATGCAATGTGCATTAAGTAAATGCACAGACTGGAGTATCAGTGATGAGAGAGAGGAACGGGTTCTATGTGTTTATTTTTGCTGCCATGGTTGTTCCTTCATTATTATTAGCCTTTCAATGCTTCCATGTAGGATTGTTTATGCAGATGGTGTCAGTGAATGCAATAATGTATAAATGCTTCCTGTAATGCACCGCTGAGATCACAGAGATATATCTCCTCAGTTTTACTATTTTGCGTAACTTACGTGTTGACCTCATGATCACATTTAAGCATTTAGGTTTTAGTAAGCTGATACAGTTGAAACTGTCTATTATAAGGTAAGATTAAGTTTGCAGATGCAATCTCAATGCTAGTCACTGATATTGTAATTCTCCTATGCTGTTTCATGATGGCAGACAATTATGTCTGTATAGCTTGCATGTGTTGAGTGGTAGTTAATTACATGCAAAAATAAGGTTTCATCAGTTTGTATGTATATATATCTAAACATGGTTGTGATGTATATTATCAGGGCAATGTGAAAAGCTATGGCCCATACATTCCATTGTAAATGTGATCTCAAGATGACATCAGGATGTATCTTACCCATAGTGCAATATTTCCTTACTTTGCATAACAATCACTATTCTCTCATGCAATGTTGAAATGTGGGGATGCATTTCACAGCACACATCCCAGTTGGGGTCTATCACTATGTTTTATGCTACAATTACATTATTCTGTTATGTTGTATTATTGACATCACTATTTATGCAGGGAAGTGTCTCATTTAAGTTTATTTCTGTACATTGAAGTTGTAGTTTTCCTGCTGTGTTGCTCACCACCCACACAGGCTGACTTCACATATAAGCCATGGCATTGCTTACTGTCTTTATGCAGTGGTTCTGTGTGTGTGTGTGTGTGTGTGTGTGTGTGTGTGTGTGTGTGTGTGTGTGTGTGTGTGTGTGTGTGTGTAAGCAGGCATATGGTTTGCAGGCATTTATGAACATGCACATTACACCAGTATTAATTCTGCTGTCCCACAAGATGCTTCAAACAATTATGTAACTGAACAGATTGCTTATCATTTTGTGGTGTACACTCAGTATTCATATATAGTTTTAAAGGTTATAGACATCTATGCCTTGTACGGAGGTCAATGCTGCACATGACCTTGTTTCAGGCCTATGTTGCGTATAACTCGAAAGCCTCCCTTATAATTAAAGTACTCTTCCATATGGTCCAGTAGTGTTAGTTTTAGTATAGCATGACACTACTCATGCATGCACATCATTGTTCTTGTTCAATAAACATCAAAGATCTGTGATTATATCGATGTGTGTGCAGGTCATGTCACTGTAGAAATTATGTGCCACAGCTGACAATGTTCAGTAATGTTTGCATTCCTTGGTTGATACCTTTACTGCATATGGGTTATACACTTGTGCTGTATCTAAATATTGTGTGTGTGTGTGTGTGTGTGTTTGTGTGTGTGTGTGTGTGTGTGTGTGTGTGTGTGTGTGTGTGTGTGTGTGTGTGTGTGTGTGTCTGTGTTTGTGTGCAAGCCACTGTAGGTGCTGTATTGACAGGTTGCATGATGTATCATTGTTCTGTTCTGTTACACATCATCTATGCATGGTGGTAGTGATAGGGTGTGTAACAGTGCTGCGCTGTTGAAAGAGCATACACTCTCAACCACAAAACTTCCATCATCTAATTCTGATGTTGCCTAACCTATTTCTTACCCTTGATGATTGCATTACTGTTGACACAGCTGTCTTGCATATGGGCTGTCCATATCAATCTGATAGACAAAACAGCAAAATGTGTATTATGTTAGGAGTGGATATATAGAACATTGTGGCAGCACAACTACAGATAAGATAATTTTCTTGATATTTATACATACCATGAATATGTATTTCCCTAGTGTACACATGTTAAAAAAGGTGCATTGTCAAACATATTGATGTTATGGGGTACTGTTTTGGCTTGTTATTATAATGTGATTGATTTATGTTACTGTCATGTTACAGAGTTCAGGACCCGAACCAGCCCACCCATCCACAGCATATAGTGTGACTGACCTATACCAGTGGATTCCAAATCTCAGAACCAGAGAGGGAATCCAGCAGATGATGATGATGTTGATGATGATAACAAACTGGGACCATTAGGAGCCATCTTTCCAGCCAAGTGAAGACAATGACTTACCAGCAGCTCAGCCAAATGACTTCAGGAACCAGATCTGTGTTGTAGTGATGTCTTCCTTACTCAGACACAGGACCTAATAGGAATGTTTTTCCAAGATTTCTTTCCAGATCACAAGAGAGATCATGCACGATTTTAGACCCAATCAATGATGGGCTTCTGGTCCTCATTGTCTAAGTGTTCTACTCATGTCATGCTGCCACCATGGAGTGCTGCTACTTAGGTTTTCTGTCACTTATATGCACCTATTTGTGCCCTTTATTTCATATTGTAGTCATAGTTTTACTATGTACATTGTGATGCACACTTCAGAATCTGGCTCTTATTGGGCCATGACATTTATTCATTACAATACATTTTCACAAGTGTCAATGCTTGTAAAACCATTTTATCACACAGACTTATACTGTGTCATTATAAACAGACAAGTCAGTCAGTCCTGAACTCTGTCTTGTACCTGCCTAATCTGCATACTGTGGCCCATAATGGTGACATTTATGATCCTGTATGACCATGCATGTGACAGCTAGATGCACACAACTGTCATATTGACAGTATTCACATGACTACATAACAGGAGATGACATATGGCATGTGTGGGACCTTACACCTGCTAACATTACTTACAGTCCACATGTGTCCTACCAGGATGCCATTCGCCTGTGATGGCATGCGCACATGGGTGACATAGTTGTCTGCTTTGCATATGTATTGTCTGCTTTGCATATGTATTTGGTATTGTGCTGGCTTTGTGTATGCTTTTTGCCAATTTGCCATATGACAGAGTCCACACAAACAACATCCTACAAAAGACCTGTGTTATTTAGTCATATAACTGAACTTTACTTTCACTTGTACTGTGTTATAAGTGTGCGTATACCCAACTGTTATTTTGGCAGTCAAACAGAATTACATTTTACATTTGTATTCCTGATTGTGAGTGAACCACCTGCTGTCATATGTTTGCATAGCAGTACATATGGTTATATGATTTTTGACATAGATTTTTGTGTGTACCTATGCTACTTCCAGTTTCCTGTTGCACATGACTGTGCTTTTGTGTCACTTGCCCACAGATACCTTACATCTTGCCATGTGTCAGGCATTTTTAACTTGCTGTATGCACCTTGCACCATCATCTATACCACACTTACAGCCCACATTGTGTTGAGAACACATGCATGTGAGATGGTTTTACTCAAAATTGCATATCCTGTGTTTGTATGTGACAGCTTGTTCAGACATGGTGTTCCTTAGTACTAGGGTCATAATGTGACCATTTCTTTTCCTCTTATAGCTTTTGGCTATGTGCTACACATGTGCATGTCATATGTTTATTTTTATGTGCACCTTGCTGCACTGTGGCATCTTTGACATCTAGGTGTACTGATCTTATAGGAGAACTCTGCCACCATGATAGGCTGCCTTACACACACACACACACACACACACACACACACACACACACACACACACACACACACACACACACACACACACACTTCATATCCACACAGTCTGGTAGTTATTAGGACTTGTCCATCTGTGCAGGATCTTGACTGGTGTTTCATGTATTCTTCTGATATACTTTCCATGCTTTCTACATACTTGATAATGAATAATGAGCAGGCTTGCCGATGTTCATTTTCACACTTCTTAAAAAAAGTCTAATGTACATCTAGCACCATCACCTTTCACATGGCAACACAATATTACATGCCACTGTTGCAAGTATGCATGATGATCATTCACGATGTTCCACTTGTACAATATAACTGCATGACACATATCTGCATTGGTTACCTGGACATCATCTGTGTTGTCTGTGGCATGTAATCCTCCTGAGGGAACAGAGTGGCAGTTCTCCTGTCCAGCTGCATAGATGTTTGCCTCTTGAATGCAGCATTGGGTTTCTTATCTAAC
Source organism: Protopterus annectens (assembly GCF_019279795.1). Taxonomy (NCBI): domain Eukaryota; kingdom Metazoa; phylum Chordata; order Ceratodontiformes; family Protopteridae; genus Protopterus; species Protopterus annectens. The sequence goes on along the minus strand of NC_056729.1, from coordinate 1,932,708,946 downwards.
CTCTGCTTTAGTGCTGCTACATTTCCTTTTGTGAAGGTGATCTGCCTTGCTGTTACGTGATTACACTTGCACTGCTGACAGCCTACGGGATGATGATGTTTGTTATACATTGTGGTGTACCACATTGCCAACATTCCTCTGTGCGCAGTCCATGCCATATGCCTACTATTACCAATACTACTCTTGTCAAGCCACAGTGGTGCAGTGGTAGCATTGCCTCTCAGCAAGAGGTTCTCCCATTCGATTCTCGGTTGGAGCGCCTTCTGTGTGGAGTCTGCATGTCCTCCCCACGGTCGAGTGGCATTCAAAAGACATGCGTGTATAGGCATGCCTTCATTGAAGGTTAGGTGTTGGGCTGGCACCTTGGCACTGTAAAAATCTACTGCCAATCATTAGTGGACCAGAATTCCGCTGTGGTGACCCCTAACCGGGAAAAGCCAAAAGAAGAACAGCTAAAATAGCTCAAAGTTCTTCAGATTCCCTACTCATACTTCATCTTAATATCAGAAGTATAAACAACAAGGTCCACAACCTACATACTATGTTAGCCACTCATTCTCCAGACATTGTGTGTCTATCTGAAACATGGCTAAAACCTTCCACCAAGGATGAAGAGATTCTTGCACCTGGGTACAATATTCTCAGGACTGATCGGATAAAATAAAAGGACGGGGGTATAGCTGTTATGTTCAGGAATACCTTGAACATTATAAGGAACCCACTACAACCTCCTAAAGTCTCAAATATAGAACTTATTGCCCTTAAGATATGCCTAAACACCCAGAAATGCATTAACCTTATAGGAATCTATATCCCACCAGGGAAAAACACTGAAAACCTGGAACAAACACTCTGCTGGTTGTCCACCAATTACCCCCAAGAAACCATAGTACTTGGAGACGTCAATATAGACTGGTCTCACTGCTCAGCTCACATAACTCCACATCCTATTAACTTACATGGTTTCTCCCAAAACATCCTATCCCCAACTAGAATTGGCAATACCCAGCAAAAAGAGAGCACCATTGACTGGATTCTTACCAATAAGGGTCCACATAATTATACCTCTGGGACCCTCCCAAATGACCTCAGTGACCACCTTATTACTTATATCATTAAACATAAATGCCCAACTACTACCCCCCCTTATACAGACTAGTCAGAAACAAAAAGAAATTTGACCCACAACTATTCCGTGCTGAACTCAAGTCCTGTAACTGGTCTATCCTAAAAAACCTACCCCTCCAAGAGAGCGTTTCCTACTTTAATGACATGTTCCCTTTACCTCATGCCCCAAACGCCTAATTAGATCCAAGGAACGGATAGCCCCTGGCTAACTAGTCATACTAAAACCAAAATTAAACTCCGAGACCAGGCCTGGGACAAATGAGAGCTACTAAACCCCCTTGATCGCATCAAATTTCAACAGCTTAGGAACACCACTAAATCAGCCATTATCCAGGACAAAAACAGTATGCCACCTTCAGAATAAGCACCAGCATAACCCAAAGAAGTTCTGGGCAGGATTTAATAACCTTCTCCATCCAGGCAAATCCACCACCCCACCCCTGAGAAACTAATTGGGAAAGACCCGAAGATGTAGCCAACACCTTTAACTCTTTTTACTGAGACCATCCAGTCTCTAGCTAGTCAGTTAACTACCCTCAACTCCCTCCACCCATATGAATAACCTGCTCCCCCCTTAACCTAGAACTGGTTTCTACAGCCTATATTTGCACCCTCCTAAAAACTGAAACCAACTACCCTAGCAGCGGATCACCTCCCAGCGGAATACTTGGGAGAACAAATTGGCTTGATAAATGCCTATCCCATATCAATCCTGATAAACAGGGACTATAACTGAACCAGGCCACTTATTCCCTCTATTTGGAAAAGTAATTACATTATCCCTCTTCACAAAGGTGGCAACTCCACGGAAACTTCCAACTACAGACCAATAGCAATACTGTCTCCTCTAGCTAAAAATTATGGAAAGATGTGTTCACAAACAACCACTACACTACCTAACCCTTCATAATCTCCTTGTCTAACTGCCAGCATGGCTTTCAGCCTCATCACAGCACAATACTACCACTGCCCTACTCTCCTCTCATTGACTCCATCAATCAACAAACCGCAATAACAAACTAATATCCTCCTACTCTCTTCTGGGTCTATCAAAAGCCTTCGACATGGTTAATCACCAGCTCCTCCCTTCCACCCTAGAAAGCCTACATCTTGATAACCTAGCCCTAAGCTGGTTCAAGACTTATCTCTGGTAGGCTAAGCTGTCCAGTGGCAAAACAGGCTATCTGACTCCTGCTCCCAAACAATCTTCATTGGTGTTCCTCAGGGCTCGATACTTGGTCCCCTTCTTTTTCCATCTTCATTAATGATCTCCACTCTGTCATCATCCCTAAAGCCACCTGCATTCAATAATATGCAGACAACTCTCGTTCTTCCATGATCTTCAGGTTCTGATCGCCTCTCTCGAACTACAAACAACTACTCAGCATTGTTTTACTATAGTTGAAAATGGTTCATCTGAAACTTTTCCATAATACTGCAATGGCACATATTACCAGCTTTGTGCTGAACCTGGCACACTTAAACAAGCTTAAACCACAAATATTTTGTAATCCCAGCACTATGACTGCATCTGCACTTGTCAATTTTTTTTCTTTTTTAATTATTATTTACATTATTTTGTTTTCAGATATCATCTTTAAAATGACAGGAACTTGTTTTTTACCAGTAGCAAATATTGTTTTTCATTGTGAATTATTATACTGACCATATTCCAATTACCATTTTTGTGTATGGGTATCACTAGTCCCTCCTTCCATACCTTTGGGGCATGCTTAACGCAAACTTCTCCTTCTTTTCACTATAAAGTTCTCAGGCACCCCAACAGGTCCTGTATGTGATGTACTTCATACTTTTCTAAAGGTCACATCAGCATCTGTTTCAGTAATCATACTGTAGATCACATTATTAACTTTTGCTGGAGGACAACTAATCAGTCTGACTGTGGGCCACATTCCATAAACTTTGTGGAACTCAGCACAATCTGCCAAGTTCCATGCAAGATTTGCAGCTAAGTAAGGAATATACAAATGCTCCCCCGTCTGTGAAGAATACCTCAGCACAAAACAGATATAACCAGTGATGTCAGTCCAACCATAATCAATCATGTCAAATATGAATTCAAAGAAAACTAGTCCAAAAAATAATATATGTATGTACACTACCGATGCACTGCTACATAAGGTATATAACCCCAGTACAACTTTCAGTAATATGTGGAAAGTATTAAATGAACAGAAAAGAAAAGTAGTCCATAAATTCATATATGGATGATTATTACCTGTGTACATCCACAGAAGGTATACAAGCCCAGCGAAACTTTCAGTAATATGAAACAGCAAAAAACAAAGGCTATGGTGTAGGTAAAATATCAATCATACAGTAGCAGAAACAAAGGAGGCAATGGAACACAGCAGTAAAGTTTAAAGATTTTAATCCCAAAACAAACAGTGAGCACTTTCGCAGCAGACAAATAAACCTCCAAATTGCAATATTTTTAAAAGACCGAACAGCCAATCAGCAAATAGTAATACTTAATATAAAAACACAATAAAAATATATATATAAAAATAGGGCTTTTAATTGCTCCTTAATTGCTTCTATTCTATTTGGGATTAAAATCTTTAAACTTTACTGCTGCGTTCCGTTGCCTCCTTTGTTTATGCTACTGTATAACTTTCAGTAATACATGGAAAGTACTAAATGAAGACAAATGTACATCAGCAATTATTTCATAAAGGTGACAAATATCCATAAACAATTACAGATATTGTTATAATCTGTAGATGGCTATACAAAAATACACCTATCACAATTTTGAGGAATTTGACATAATCTGTAAAATTTCTAATAAAAGAGTTAATTACATAAAAGAGTAGAAGGGAGCAATCCATGGCCATATCACCATGGCTAACAATGGTAACTGGCACACCAATGCCATGCAGGACATGTGTGGGGATGCAAGTATCACACACACCCAAGAAAAATAGAGGTGAGAGAAAAAGTAGATGAAGAACATGTTGGTATGATGGAATAGGAAGGTCAGAGGAGAATCAGAGAAAGGCATGGGCAATTTTTTTGGGTTGAAATAGTTCCCACATGATTTTTCATGTTGGAGACTAGAAGGAATGGGAAAGACATGGAAAAGAGGAGATGGGCAAAAGATAAAGGTACAAACATATAACAAATATTATATCACAAGACATGAAGGACAAAGGTTGGTAATATAGGATAGGATAAGGCAAAGGTACACAGATGGCACACATATAAACTATACAACACAGCTGAAGAAGGAAAAATGATAAACAGAGTAGGGACTCACACTCAGCACCATGATGCAACTTTTTTGTAAATATATATGCACCAATGCACAAATCAGTACTAAGATTATGCAAACTGGTAGTGAGCAGTCGCTCACCAGAATGAGTATGACCAATAATAGATGTGTGTTGGAGAGGGAACATTAAAGCCAGGCAGTGCTGCCATTGCAGGACACAGTGGATATCAAAATATGATAATCATCCACTAGGCTGTCAGCAGTGCTGAAGTATTAAGCCAAACAACAGCAAGAGTGATCAAATCCAGGCGAAGAAAATGTGAGAAGCAGACTAGAACCTCCAACCATGCATGTTAAAGTCAGTTAATTAAGCACCAGACCTAAACTTAGCGATTACACTACTAACAAAAGAGTATTGGCATTCTGTATTAAACAAATGATATACACACCACAAATACAGAAGAAATGGGGTCTGTGTAATAAGACATTCCATGCTGGAAATACATATGGGTGTTGGGCAAAAACAGCATTGAATTTGTGACATGCTGACAGCATTACATAAACCAAACTGAAAAAAGGCTCATCACACATACCCACAACAATGACATGGAATGTGAAGTAAATGGTGATACATATATTATTAATAAAAGCTAAGAAAATGCAAACCTGTGCATTGACAGAAAACATAGTAATGTTCAGGTAATGCATGACACAGAAGTACAACTTAATCACTGATTGAATCTACTCATTTCCCACCACCTTGTGTGCATATGCCTTGCATATGTATAATACTCATCATGGTGGCACAAGATCATATTATACCAGTACACCTACATTGCAACAATGATGCATTATGGGAAAGTAAATGTACACATATACATATGGCATGTATATGTGAAAGATGCAGGCCAAAGCTAAAAGAGGGATGGGAGATGGACAACATATGCCCATAACAGTGAGGAAATGCCAGCAGGAGAAATCAGGCACAGAAAAAAATGCAGGACAACCATAGCTTAGGATAAACAGCCCACATGCATGTGTCCACAACACAATATGGACCCACCCCAAATGGACATTACTTTACATTGGAGATTTTAAATGGCAAAAATAGCATGGTACTGCTCTACCAAATAAATGAACCTAGGCCTAGTTGCAAATGGAGAGCTACTAAAACCCCCCTTGATCGCATCAAATTTCAACAGCTTAGGAACACCACTAAATCAGCCATTATCCAGGACAAAAAACAGTACTTCTGCCACCTTCAGAATAAGCACCAGCATAACCCAAAGAAGTTCTGGGCAGGATTTAATAACCTTCTCCATCCAGGCAAATCCACCACCCCCACCCCTGAGAAACTAATTGGGAAAGACCCGGAAGATGTAGCCAACACCTTTAACTCTTTTTTTACTGAGACCATCCAGTCTCTAGCTAGTCAGTTAACTACCTCCTCAACTCCCTCCACCCATATGAATAACTCTGCTCCCCCCTCCTTTAACCTAGAACTGGTTTCTACAGCCTATATTTGCACCCTCCTAAAAAAACTGAAACCAACTACCCTAGCAGCGGATCACCTCCCAGCGGAATACTTACAAATTGCGTCTGACGCAATCGCCTATCCCATATCAATCCTGATAAACAGGACTATAACTGAAGCCACCATTCCCTCTATTTGGAAAGTTTCTTACATTATCCCTCTTCACAAAGGTGGCAACTCCACGGAAACTTCCAACTACAGACCAATAGCAATACTGTCTTCTCTAGCTAAAATTATGGAAAGGTGTTCACAAACAACTACTACACTACCTAACCCTTCATAATCTCCTGCCTAACTGCCAGCACGGCTTTCGCCCTCATCACAGTACTACCACTGCCCTACTCTCCTTCATTGACTCCATCAATAATAACCGCAATAACAAACTAATATCCTCCGCCCTCTTTCTGGGTCTATCAAAAGCCTTCGACATGGTTAATCACCAGCTCCTCCTCTCCACCCTAGAAAGCCTACATCTTGATAACCTAGCCCTAAGCTGGTTCAAGACTTATCTCTCTGGTAGGCTACAAGCTGTCCAGTGGCAAAACAGGCTATCTGACCTGCTCCCAAACACCATTGGTGTTCCTCAGGGCTCGATACTTGGTCCCCTTCTTTTTTCCATCTTCATTAATGATCTCCACTCTGTCATCCCTAAAGCCACCTGCATTCAATATGCAGACGACTCGACCTTGATCTGTTCTGACGTCTCTCTCTCGGAACTACAAACAACTACTCAGCATTGTTTTACTATAGTTGAAAAATGGTTCTCCGATCTGAAACTCATACTCAATTCATCAAAAACCAAACTGCTTCTATTTTTCCCCACCATAACCACACCACTAGATAAAGAACCTCCTATTCCAAACAATATCTCCTTTCATGTTGAATCCATCAATGGCACTATCATTGACCCTGTCTCTAGCACCAAATTATTAGGTGTCACCATTGACCACAAGCTCAAATTTGACCTTCACATCAGCCAAACCATTAAAACTGTTAACAAGAAACTCGGGTCCCTGTACAGAATAAAGAACTTCCTTACCCCTAATACCAAACTTACTATCGCTTGCACCCATCTCCTCTCCACCCTCTTGTACGCCTCCCCAGTACTCTCTTTTCTCAAAAAGCGTGAACTCAATATGCTTACTGTTGCCTATAATCACATTGCCAGATTCATTACAGGAACTCCATATCGAACTCACCACTGCCTTAACCTTAAGAAAATTGGCTGGTTAGAATTGCCCAACCTTCTCAAACTTAACCAACTCACTGAAGCTTTTAAAATAATAAACCACCCAGATAGAACTCCATCACTGAGCAGTATACTGATCCCCTATACCAACCTTAACTGCCTTTGATCGTCAAACAGTGTTCAAATACTCACCATTAAATCAAAGAATATGGGCAGTGATGCTCTTTACGCTAATTCCATTGGAAAGCCTTGGAATTCCCTTCCAAACCACATAAGAAATATGTCTTCACTTAATCAATTCAAAAATAATCTCAAAGAATATCTTAAGTCACACTGGCTATGTCCCTGTACTGAACCAGACTAACCTAGTGACCCTCTCCACACAGTCCTTCACCCCGTCTCAGACTTTAATACCTCTAATTCTTGCCCCACTATGTTATCATGTCAACCTTATTTTTGAATATTTGAATGTTCTTTAATCAGCATGTATAGCCTGCTGTATTTGTTTTTTTTTCATCCTATGTTAATCCTACCTCTTATGCGTGTAAATGTACAATGTCATGTCATTATGTTGGAGCTTTTCTCCCCGGGCCTCTACTGAAAAAGGACATGTATCCAGCTAGACTAGCCCGGTCAACAAATGTAAAATAAATATAAAATAAAATAAATAAAGAACAAATAAACTCTGTGTATGATTGTCTCACAGTCTGTAAAATCTCCACACTGCTTTGTGCATTGGTACATAGTGTATTATTGTGCTGCACCATGGCTGTTGTGCATCCCTACTCTGCTCATTAGCATTCCTTTACCCATGCTGAACTGTCCATATATGTGTTGTCTGTGCACCTCACCTGTCCTTTATGTATATTGCTGATCTTTGTCATATGGTACGGTATCTGTTATATGGTTTTTACTCATCCTTTTCTCTACCTCCACTTTCTATGACCTTTCCAACCTTCTATTCTCAAAAAAAGAGGAACCTTCTCCCACCAAAAATAAAATAATTACCCATTGCCATCCGACTCTCCTTCTGACCTTCCTCTTCACTCACCCCTCTTGAGTAACCCTAATCTTCACCCTTGCCCCACATCTGCATGTTTGTCACCCTGTTTTCTAGGATGAGTACATTACTTGTCTTCCCCACATATATCCTGCAACCTTTTAACTCCAGGTGATGCAGGCAATGTGGCCGTGTATGCCACTTCATGGTAATTAATATTTTTTATGCATTTATTTGCAAATTATGACAAATATACATGTAACACTATTTAATTTTTCCATTGCATTTTACGATGGAATCTATAATATGTTGCTCTTATGCATAGTATAACAGGGATATGGTTGATGCTCCTTTATATCCTGCCAGTCTTAATCTGCATGTTAAGGATATGCTTGGTATTGTGTACCCATCATAAACATACCTTAGTAATGAGACCACACCTACATATGGACATTTGTTCTTCACCATGTGTTTTTAGGTTAGGACTGATGCTATGGATGCAAGATACTCAGATAAACTTTTCAAACTGCAATGCATTTGCATATTACCAGCTTTGTGCTGAACCTGGCACACTTAAACAACTTCCACAAATATTTTGTAATCCAGCACTATGACTGCATCTGCACTTGTCAATTTTTTTTCTTTTTAATTATTATTTACATTATTTTGTTTTCAGATATCATCTTTAAAATGACAGGAACTTGTTTTTTACCAGTAGCAAATATTGTTTTTCATTGTGAATTATTATACTGACCATATTCCAATTACCATTTTTGTATATGGGTATCACTAGTCCCTCCTTCCATACCTTTGGGGCATGCTTAACGCAAACTTCTCCTTCTTTTCACTATAAAGTTCTCAGGCACCCCAGCAGGTCCTGCATGTGATGTACTTCATACTTTTCTAAAGGTCACATCAGCATCTGTTTCAGCTGGTGTCCTCTCCTGCTCAGCTGGTGAACCTGGGAATATTGAGGCAATGTTACAATTGCCTCATGTACACAGACAACCCTCTCCTCCTCCCACAAAACACAAATACATGCGAGAGATGCAACTATACGGCCAAACTGGAGGCTGAGCTCTCTCAACATAGGACTGGCAAGACCAGTCAGGAGGAGAAGGTTACCACACACACTATAGACCCAGTCTCACATATTACCATTACAACCTCAAATCATACACATAAACACACAAAGACATACTGGAGGCTCTGATCAAAAATCTACCAAAACAGCAGAGGCCACCAAAGCAGACCCCAAACAACCACCACCTCAGAACACAACACCTGCAACACATAGACCTCACAGTCAGAGTGTCAAACAGTCACAGCCCTTAAGGCCAAACACAATGCCAGACACACTAGTCATTGGTGACTCCATAGTCAGACACACTGACGTCCCGCCACCAGACTGAGTAAGGAGAAGGTCACAGTAAGCTGCCTGTCGGGCGCTAGAATCCGCCACATAACGCAAGCACTCAGGTCTCTCAACAGCAGGTACAAATATGACTCAGTCATTGTCCACGCTGGTGTAAACGACCTGAGACGCACCTCCTGGGCTACATGAAAGAGACATTGAGGAGCTCTCTGATTATGTAGCCCAGACAGGTATGACCCTGACCTTGAGCAGTATCCTACCTTCACCAAGAATGATGCCACAATACAGAGATAAGATGATCAGCTTTAACAATTGGCTTAAACACTGGTGTCATTCAAAGTGGATCCAGTGTCTGTCTGCCTGGGATGACATGCTGGACAAGCCACGCTGCCAAGGGACGGCTTGCACCTGTCACCCTGGGATTCCGGATATTGGCAAAGGCTCTTGCCACCCCATAGTGCCTTTTTAGGCAAGGCTCAAATTCTAAACCTACCACCCTAGAACACAAAAAGGAAAAACTAAGGGTAATGCTGCTCAATGCCAGAAGTCTAAATCTCAAAATGCACGACTCGAGGCCCTTCTCAGTATGGAGAACATCGATGTCTGTGCTGTGACAGAAACCTGGTTCAAGGCTCCTGAGAGCACCCCAGCTATCAGGTTTTACCTCATATCATGCCCGCCCCAAAATCTGGACAATACTAAGAAAGGAGGGGTATCCATATTCATCAAGGACACCCACACCTCAAGACTGGTGGCAACGCACGATGCATCGGAGACCATCTAGGTGCAATTAACCATAGGCAAGACTGCTCTGCAAATTGTAGCATGTTACAGGCCACACTCACAAACTCAGGAACCTCACATGGCCTTCCTGAAAACACTAGAGGGATAAATGTATCACCAAACACCATCATACTAGGTGACTTCAATTACCCTAATATAGACTGGGAACACTACTCAAGCCCAAACACCCTAGCCCAAAAGTTCCTGGAATTCATAAACTCAAATGCCATGGAACAACTAGTCACCATCCCCACAAGAGGAGATAACATACTTGATCTCATCATCACGAACATGGGAGCACAATGTTCAACACCGGAGGTGTACCCCTCACTGGTGAGATCAGACCACAAACTAATCTCGCTGGAGGTCCTCATCCCACCCCACCTGAAATAAAAAGACCACAGTAAAGAACTTCTCAAAAGCCGACTTCACACTTCTAAAGACTAGTGTGGTCTCCTTTAAGGCCCCGAGCCGGCGGAAAACAGTACTCAAGCCGCTGAATCACTTACAAATGCCTTCTACCAGCACCTGCAGGACTGCATGGATAAGGCAATCCCAAGCAAAACAAAGACTCTTTGTACCAAAGGCAAGCGTCCAGTCTGGTGGACCCCAGCCATAAACAAACTCTACAACAAAAGGAGGAAGCTACTACAAGATAGAGCAAAATCCTTAAAAGGTAAGACACCCTTGATCACTATAAGTAAAAACTAAGAGCTCTCATAAAATCATCCAAAGCAAATTTCGAGAGAAAAATAGCTAAAGACTCAAAAGACAATCATAAGGCCTTCTTTAGCTATGTTAGAAACCTGGGAGGAAACTCCCAGATATGCTCAGAGCTAGTTCAAAATGATGTGAAGATTACTGATCCTACAGACATTGCCAACATACTGGCTGACAGGTTCAGTGCAAACTTCTCCCCTCCCCCAAAAGGAGAGATATCTATACCAAACGATTGCAGCCCCCAAACATCTCCAGCGCCCAAGTGAGAACTGCTCTCCAAAGCAAAAACACAGCATCCATGGGACCTGATGGTGTCCCCGGCTGTGTGCTCCATGAACTCAATGAGGAATTAAACCCACAGCTAGGACAGCTGTTTAATCAAAGTCTTACCTCTGGATACATACCCAGGAGTGGCGCACTGCAACTGTGGTACCACTTCACAAAGGCGGTGCCTCCACCGACCCTGGAAATTACCGCCCATTAGCTTGACAAGCCTTATCTGCAAAGCCATGGAGAGGATCATAATGGACCTCATAAATAAAGACATAGGAATTTGCAGACTTTGGATCCAACCCAGTTTGGCTTTGTCAAAGGCAGATCATGCCTTTTAAACTTGGTTGACTTTTTCAAACAGTCACCAAAGCCATTGATGAGGGAAAGGCAGTCCATACAGCCTACCTCGATCTGGCTAAGGCCTTCGATACAATACCCCATTCGGTATCATTGAAAAACTCATCAGCTTAAATGTCAACCCATACATCACAAGATGGGTTGCAAACTGGCTGAGTGACAGAACCCACAGGGTCAGAGCTGCTGGCGCCATGTCAGACTCAAAGCCTGTCACAAGTGGTGTCCCACAGGGCTCAGTCCTGGGCCCACTCTTGTTTGGCATCTACTTTTCCAAGTACAAGCAAACACAGGAGGGTTATGGCTGACAAAGTTTGCAGATGACTGCAAACTGGGCCATAGTAGAAAACACATCTGACACAGATATCCTTCAGAAGGGTCTCACAGAAACGGATAACTGGTGCCAGAGCCACGGCCTAAAGTTAAATGCCAAAATGCATAGTCATACCCTTCGGGAAAAACAAGGTTACCCCTAGCTACCAAATAGGTGGAAATCCACTGAGCACAGAAGAAGTTATCAGGGACCTGGGGACCCAGGTTGATAGTAGTCTGTCATTCGACACCCATGTAGCTAAAGTAGTTAGGAAGACCTTCTACATTGCCCACCTTATCATGAAGGGATTCTCATCTAGATCAAGGGAGGTCATAGTCTCCCTTTACTCATCACTCATCAGACCAATGATTGAGTACAATGCCCCATTCGGAATGTATCTGACCCGACACTTGCAGCAGCTGGAGAGGCCACAAAAGTTCCTCACCAAAGGATAAAGGGTCTCAAAAATCTGTCCTATGCTGCCCGACTGAAAAACTCCAGCTCTATTCAGTCGCTTACCGCTTGCTCAGAGGTGACCTTTGCCTAACATACAAGGCCATGTCAAACCCAGATTTGATGAATATGTTTCACCTCAAAAAATCTAGATCCATCAGAGCCACAAGGGCGGGAGACTTAAACCTTGACACGGCTATTAATAGGACGTGCTGGAGGGTTAGATTCATCACCCAAAGAATCCCTATGCTGTGGAACAAAATCCCGGTACATGTGAGGCAGAGCACCTCGCTGGCCTTGTTCAAGAGAAATCTTGACCAATGGATGGGAGATCGCAGATATACCCCAGGGATTACCTCAGTGTCACTGCTCGACAGAGGCACAGCAAAATAATGGGTATAGTTCCCCATACTAAAGGGGTGGCGTAAGCCACAAAACGATGGGCTAGGCTTGTAAATGCCCTCGGGCAGATAGCCTAGTATGAACCTATGAACCTATGAACCTAATCATGATGTAGATCACATTATTAACTTTTGCTGGAGGACAACTAATCAGTCTGACTGTGGGCCACATTCCATAAAGTTTGTGGAACTCAGCACCATCTGCCAAGTTCCATGCAAGATTTGCAGCTAAGTAAGTAATATACAAATGCTCCCCCGTCTGTGAAGAATATCTCAGCACAAAGCAGATATAACCAGTGATGTCAGCCCAACCATAATCAGGGTTGGGAGGGTGGCCTAATGGTTAAGGTGTTTGCCTTACAAACACAAGATACAGGGTTTGAATCTCACAGGGGATAACTGGCTAGGCTTAAAATGACTCGCAAGAGCAATTAGTCTAGTACTAACCTATGAACCTAACCTAACCTAATCATGTCAAATATGAATTCAAAGAAAACTAGTCCAAAAAATAATATATGTATGTACACTACCAATGCACTGCTACATAAGGTATATAAACCCAGTACAACTTTCAGTAATATGTGGAAAGTATTAAATGAACAGAAATGAAAAGAAAAGTAGTCCATAAATTCATATATGGATGATTATTACCTGTGTACATCCACAGAAGGTATACAAGCCCAGTGAAACTTTCAGTAATATGAAACAGCAAAAAACAAAGGCTATGGTGTAGGTAAACTGGTCCTGCAAAATATCAATCATACAGTAGCAGAAACAAAGGAGGCAATGGAACACAGCAGTAAAGTTTAAAGATTTTAATCCCAAAACAAACAGTGAGCACTTTCGCAGCAGACAAATAAACCTCCAAATTGCAATATTTTTAAAAGACAGAACAGCCAATCAGCAAATAGAAGCAATTAAGGAGCAATTAAAAGCCCTTGATTCTATAAATACTTAATATAAAAACACAATAAAAATATATATAAAAATAGGGCTTTTAATTGCTCCTTAATTGCTTCTATTCTATTTGGGATTAAAATCTTTAAACATTACTGCTGTGCTCCGTTGCCTCCTTTGTTTATGCTGCTGTATAACATGGAAAGTACTAAATGAAGACAAATGTACATCAGCAATTATTTCATAAAGGTGACAAATATCCACAAACAATTACAGATATTGTTATAATCTGTAGATGGCTATACAAAAATACACCTATCACAATTTTGAGGAATTTGACATAATCTGTAAAATTTCTAATAAAAGAGTTAATTACATAAGGCAAAGGGCAATCATGGCCATATCACCATGGCTAACAGTAACTAACAATGCATGCAGGACATGTGTGGGGATCACAAGTATCACACACACCCAAGAAAATAGGGTGAGAGAAAAGTAGATGAGAACATGTGGTATGATGGAATAGGAAAGTCAGAGGGAGAATCAGAAAGGCATGGGCAATTTTTTGGGTTGAAATAGTTCCCATGATTTTCATGTTGGAGACTAGAAGGAATGGGAAAGACATGGAATGAGGAGATGGGCAAAAGACCAGGTACAAACATATAACAAATATTATATCACAAGACATGAAGGACAAAGGTTGGTAATAGGATAGGATAGGCAAGGTACACAGATGGCACACATATAAACTATACAACACAGCTGAAGGAAAAATGATAAACAGAGTAGGGACTCACACCAGCCATGATGCAACACATAAATATATATGCACCAATGCACAAATCAGTACTAAGATTATGCAAACTGTGTGACAGTCATACCAGAATGAGTATGACCAATAATAGATGTGTGTTGGAGAACATTAAATGGGCAGTGCTGCCATTGCAGGACACAGTGGATATCAAATATAATCATCCACTAGGCTGTCAGCAGTGCAAGTGTAAGCCAAACAACAGCAAGAGTGATCAAATCCAGGCAAGAAAATGTAGAAGCAGACTAGAACCTCCAACCATGCATGTTAAAGTCAGTTAATTAAGCACAGACCTAAACAGCGGTACTATAGCAAAAGAGTAATGTGGCTATGTATTAAACAAATAAGTATACACACCACAAATACAGAAGAAATGGGGTCTGTATGTCAAAGACACATTCCATGCTAGAGGAAATACATATGGGTGTTCAGGCAAACAACGTAGATTTGTGACATGCAATGGCATTACATAAACCAAACTGAAAAAAGGCTCATCACACATACCCACAACAATGACATGGAATGTGAAGTAAATGGTGATACATATATTATTAATAAAAGCTAAGAAATGCAAACCTGTGCATTGACAGAAAACATAGTAATGTTCAGGTAATGCATGACACAGAAGTACAACTTAATCACTGATGGAATCTACTCATTTCCCACCACCTTGTGTGCATATGCCTTGCATATGTATAATACTCATCATGGTGGCACAAGATCATATTATACCAGTACACCTACATTGCAACAATGATGCATTATGGGAAAGTAAATGTACACATATACATATGGCATGTATATGTGAAAGATGCAGGCCAAAGCTAAAAGAGGGATGGGAGATGGACAACATAGGCCCATAATAGTGAGGAAATGCCAGCAGGATAAATCAGGCACAGAAAAAAATGCAGGACAACCATAGCTTAGGATAAACAGCCCACATGCATGTGTCCACAACACAATATGGACCCACATGGTACACAATCAAATGGCCAACATCTGACAAATGTGTGTAGTGCATTAGGAATAGCTATAAACAGATCTGTGTACAAATGAGACAAACAACATAGCAATGTGTAGCTGCTCTAGGGCCATTAGCCTTGTACCCTTATGTGAACCTAAGAACCTATAAGTTAAACAGCAAATGGCATAGGTGCACAGCAAAAGTAGGTTTGAATATCATATCACATATCCATATATACTGCATGGAAACATAATGCAGCAGGTGGTACAATCACTATTATTGCTATAAATATCACAGAACATGTGTAGAGTTGATCAAAGGACAATCCCATGTACACAAGTACAACACAACAAAATGGAATAAGTCAATGTAACCAGTTTTTTATACAAGACTTTGATAAATTTCGGACTGAGAGTAACTAGCTTTTCATCAAAAAAGAAAGAGAATTAAATTATTTTAATTTATTTTATTTTACATTTGTTGACCGGGATGGTCCGACTGGATGCATATCCATTTTCAGCAGAGTCCCTGGGAGAAAAGCTTCACAGCAACACAACAGAAGTGAATATAGTACAAACATATTTTACATAGATTGATTGAGCAAGCAATTTATGACAATTCATCTGTAATATAGCGTACATACATTCATGTGTATTAAAGCATACTTAGATAGATAAATTCCATTGAGATGTCTTACAAAGAGTATAGAGATTGTGCTAGTCAGGAGTAGAGCAAGGACATAGCCAGTGCGATTTAAAATATTTTTTGAGACTTTTTTTGACTAGGGGTAGTGAGGATTTTTGGGTAATGTGGGCAGGAAGTAAGTTCCAGGTTTTGCCAACAGAGATGGCAAACAGAGCATCTCCTGCCAAGTTGTTGGATTTGAATGTTAGTACCAGTAGTCTATTAGATGTGCATAGATGCCTGTGGGTATAATTGGGGCAGATAATGTTTTTAAGTGCAGGTGTGTTATCCGGTTGGTTGAGGACTTTGTGTGCTATTATGAGCTGGTTGAATTATTTAAATTCTGCTTAAGTATTTTAGTTGCGGTTATAGTGACCTGTGTAGTGATACTGCTTTGTACTTTTCTGCTCTGTTCTGAGTTTTTTAGTTTGTTCTGAGACATTAGTCTTGTATTTTAATTAGCAGTTATGGGAAGATTGTGTTTCTGCACTATTCCCCATGTCTATTTCCATAAGTAGAATTACTTATGAAAGTCATCTGTTGATATTTTAAACCCTGCTGGGCAATAATCTTGTAGTTTAATTCACAGTTGTGTCACAACTGTGTACTACTGCTGCCAGATTTGTGACTTAATCATTCATTACTGCATTTAGTCTATACGCTGTGTTACTGGTAAATGTCTGCATAGTCAGGTGCCTAAATCTGTAGTAGAAGTTCAGTAGTGAGAGAATTGTCTCTGCTCCAGTTTGTGCTTCAGTACTTTTATATTCTGCTTATCATGTACCTGCTTGAAGTTGTGATCTGTGTCTGCCCCATTCCCCATTAACACATTAAGCTAATGTTTCTGAAATAGCTTCATTGTTGCCTTTAGTTGATTGGATGCATCTCTAACTAGCCTGCTTTTTTCCCTGAATATTTTCTCAACCCTCCTACCCTTTTGCTGCAGTTGTTTTACAAAGCTGTCTCATTGGCCTACACCCCTTATATTAATCTGATTTCCAAAGTCCCTCCCTCCCCTCTTTCATTGCTATTGACTGTTGTATAAGCTGTTTATGCACTGATCTCACATATTGTTTTTCCATAGAGCCATGTTACTGAGTGCCCACCCAGCAAACTAGTATTGTCTTGAGTAAACCTTCTTTGCTACATATTGTCTCCTGCTCATTTTCCTGGAGCTCAGCAAAACTTGGAGTCCTAGTCTGCATTCCAGAACTGTTTTACTTTTATCCAGTGGCACCAAAAGTTAGAAACCTTTGATTAATACATAGGACTTAAGTTATATTGAGCAATCTCTAATGTTTCAAGCTTTTATTTGTGCATTTCACAGATTGTTTTGTAAAAAAAGAATTGATGTTCCTTTCACTGTTACTGCTGTAAAACTGCCTTGAAATTGTCTTTTAAAGTGATTTTAGCTGGCTGGTTGTTTAACTGGTTTGTGGTAGCATTGCACTTGTGGATCTCTTCTTCAGTGTTTTTACATTAGGAGGGCTGGGGTTATTCCGCTTGTGGCAAGAAATGTTTGCCTGGTCTATCTGAGCTGGGAAATGTACAAATGGACTTGTATTTTAGTCATTTATTGGAGAGAAGTCTCATTAGTTAGTTTTCAGTTTTTTTCTGTTCTGCTATATATTTTGTGTGTTGTGTGTGTTAGCAGTTGCCTGAACAGCAGCAAACACTTAGAAAGGCTATTTTCACCATAGAACAGTCAATAGAAACTGTACAGTAGCAATATAGCAGAAATACCTTGTGCGCCAACAAGCTTAGAACATCTATCTGGTGGTCTTGTGGCAATACCTACAGATTTAGTAGAATTCAATATTTTGTAAACATTAAAGTTTGTAGAATTTAGTACTGCTTATCATAATTTGCCCCAGTAAAGTTTGCTTATTAGACTGCACCAATAAATAATAGTCTTCTAACCCCAACACACCACCCCTTTGTAGCTCACTAATCAAAGAACTGCACATTATGTATATGCAATTTCCTAACTTCTTTGTAGCCAGCTTAGGGGATGTGGGCATTTTGTGACAATGTAGCAATTATATCATGTTTACTGATAACTATTTAAACCTTAAAAAAGCAGTTACAGTATGCTAGAGGTATATTTACACACTGACACTGGATGCTAAACTCTTGCGTACAAGTGCACATCAGGTTGTCAAATTCATGCACACAACATCACTTTAACACAGCACGCAAAACATTCACATAAGCAAGCTGGGGAACTTAACTCATTAACACTTAAGTGGTGTAGAATGTCACACCTCTAGCAACCTACACACAGCTTCCATTCCAGAGCATCTTCTGAAATATAAACAAAATGGTTAAGATAAACAAAGGTCAATAGTTTGTGATCAATAAAATATATTAAAATGTAAAAACTGCAATGCTATCAGAAAAAAGCATTCTTAGCAGTGATAATAGTGAACATTTTCAGTCTCTTTAAATTATATTATATATTATAATGAACACAAACCCAAAATTATATTTTGCCAAACATTCATAAACAATTTGTCATATCTTGGAAATTGCATAGCCTAGACATATATATTGCTAGAACATTTTTGTAAACCAGACATAAGTTTTTACATGACAACATTAAATTCATATATGAGTGTATGTTTATTGAGATATTTACAGACATATGAACACATATGCTTAATTGTATAATTGACAGTATAAATAACACTGAATATTTCTCAAGATTTGCAACTTGTAGTGCAGATTTGAAAGGATATTTTCTTCCACAACATCCATGGTTTCACCTGATGGCATCCAATAGTTTGTAAGTCTGTTATTTTTTGAAGTATTAAGTACATATGGAAATATTGATATTTTCATAATTACTAACAAACAGCAATATCAGGTATAGTGTCATATAAACGGACATTGACAATGAATTTTCATGTTTCCCACCATATGAATAATAATAGATGAGCAGTGATTAATGTCTGTAGAATGGGGCATCCTAGATAAACAATTTTTGTGTAATTTTTTAATAACTCCTTGCACTTTCTAATATTGTCTATTATTAACTGGAAAGTCACTTAATAAATGAAGCCAGACCTAAAAATGTTCTGGACACTATAAGGAGCTACAGTGTGAACTCAAAATATACAAAAAAAGAGTTATTGGCTTGACTGAGTTAAACACAATCTTTCTAAACAACAATCACCTAGAACTCCTGCTGTCAATGATATGCCTCAGTAAGCCCAAAGGAACTCAGCAAAAACAACTAACACCACACATACTGTCACTCTCAGTAAAGCCCCAAACACTAAACCCCTAAGGCAAGAAAATGCGCTTCCCAGGACTTTCATCATAGAGGACTACATTGTAAGATATAGTGATGTCCCTCTATCCAGGCTGCAGAAGGAGAAGATAACTGTCAGTTGCTTATTTGGAGCCAGGCTCTGCCAAATCATACACATGCTCAAGTCATTACACCAGACATACCAGTATGATTCCATCATAGCCCATGTAGTTTAAATGACCAAAGAGTTACCTCCCTGTACTATATGAAGATAGACATAAAAAAACTTCCAGACTATACGTTTCAGGCTGGTATAAGCCTAACACTGAGCAGCACATTACCATCACTACGAATGATGCCATAATGCACTGAGCAGCACATTACCATCACTGAGAACGATGGCACAATGCACTGAGCAGCATATTACCATCACTGAGAATGATGCCACAATGCACTGAGCAGCATATTACCATCACTGAGAATGGTTCCACAATGCACTGAGCAGCACATTACCAGCACTAAGAATGATGCCACAATGCACTGAGCAGCACATTATCATCACTGAGAATGATGCCACAATGCACTGAGCAGCACATTACCATTACTGAGAATGTGCCACAATGCACTGAGCAGCATATTACCATCACTGAGAAGGATGCCACAATGCACTGAGCAGCATATTACCATCACTGAGAATGATGCCATAATGCACTGAGCAGCACATTACCATCTCTGAGAATGATGCCACAATGCACTGAGCAGCACATTACCATCACTAAGAATGGTGCCACAATGCACTGACCAGCACATTACCATCATTAAGAATGATGCCACAATGCACTAAGCAACACATTACCATCACTGAGAATGGTGCCACAATGCACTGAGCAGCACATTACCATCACTGAGAATGGTGCCACAATGCACTGAGGAGCACATTACCATCACTGAGAATGATGCTACAATGCACTGAGCAGCACATTACCATTACTAGGAATGGTGCCACAATGCACTGAGCAGCACATTACCATCACTGAGAATGATGCCACAATGCACTGAGCAGCACATTACCATCACTAAGAATGGTGCCACAATATGAGCACAAATGATGGATTTCAACAACTGGCTGTCTTTTTGGTGTCATTCTAAGGGGATCCAATATTTGTCATCTTGGGAGGACATGGTTACCAGACCATGTTGCTTTTCCAAGGCTGGTCTTCACCTTTCCCTTCAAGGCTTTTGAATACTGGCAACAACTTTATCCACCACTATACTGTTTTTTTTAGACAATGCCAAATTGATAAGCCTATTGACATAGAAAAATCAACTCAGTAGAGCCTGAAGGTGTTACAGCTCAATACCAGGAGTTGAAATAAAAACTACCATTCCTTCAAGCCCTCCTCCCACTCAAAAATATAGACATCTGTGCAGTTATTGAGACATGATTTAATGCAAGAGAAAGTATCCCAGCAGTGCACATTTTCAGTGCCTTCCACTCTTTTAAACAAGTAGCTGCACAGACAAGCACTAAAGGTGGAAGTTTATCAATATACATCAATAACAAGCATGCCTTTAGGTGGTCAAACTGTATGAAGTTCACATCTCCAGAGATAAAAATTGTGTATCATATCTCAGCCAGCTATAGGTCACCCTCCATGTCCCAAGAAGCTCATAATGCATACTTACTTAGACCTTCTGGAGGCACTTACCATCCAGCGTAACACTTTACTCATGGGAGACTTTAATTATCCTCTGTAGGGTGGGAATTCTACATGGTCTCAAATCTACAGTCCCAGAGATTCCTGGGCTACTTAAATGCAAACACCGTTGGCCAAATAGTGAATATACTCACTCAAGGCTCCAACATATTGGACCTTGTGCTCACAAATATGGTAGAGCAATGAACCTCTCCAACATCTCATCTTTTCTGATAAGATCTGACCAACAGGCTGTCTCCTTAGAAATCAAAATCAGCACCTCCATACCATTAAAACCAGTAACATTTAAGAACTATTCTAAGCCAAACTGTCTTTTATTAAGTGATGGTTTGTCAAAATGCAATGACCCTCCAAACCCCCAAAACACAGCAACCAATCCTGAATTTCTCTCAGAAACACTATACAGCCATGTCAATGGATACAAAGAGGCTGGTGTACCTACCAGAATTAAGCCCAGGACAAGGCCCAGAAAGAAACCACCCTGGTGGCATCCGAAATTAAGCAGGATATACAAAAAAGGAAAAAAATGTAGTAAAAATCAGGAAGGATAATTCCCATAAACATGACAAAAACTTTTATCAGCAATCTAAATAAGCAACTAAGAGGGCTAATTAAGTAAATCAAAATCAACTCTGAGGTTAAAATAGTCTCTCAGGTGAAAGATAACCAACCATAAAGCCTTTTACAGCTATGTCAGAAACCTCAAAGGCAGCACACAGCAATGTCCTGAACTGATGATTAATGGTGCCACATTCTCTGAGCTTGGTGATATAGTGAATCCATTATCAGACAAATTCAGGTCCATGTTTATCTCCTCTCACCCCCAAATCCCCTCAAACATAACCACATTCAGCTATAATTAGGGAGCATGTACTGGCTGCACTCACTAAAGCTAAGAGCACAAATTCAGTGGGTCGCATTAACATCCTAGGATGCCTCCTGAATAGTCTAAAATACAATATATCAGGACCCCTGAAATCACTACTTAACTATGATCATAAAACAGACTTTGTGCTATGTGAACGGTGGACTGTGGCAGTCATCATCCTTCATAAGGGAGGACCTTCAACAAATTCTAGAAACTACAGACCCATTAGTCTGACCAGTCTTATTTGCAAAGACACAGAATGAATTATCATGAATATTACCAACAAGGGCATAAGCGACCTCCAGACACTGGATCCATCCCAGTTTGGCTTTGCCAAAGGAAAGGCATGCTTACTGAGTCTGAAGGACTTATTTTAAATGGTCACTGAGGTAATGGATGAGTGGAAAACACTGCATACTTTTTCCTATATCTGACTAACATATTTGATATAATGGGTCTATATCATGAGATCGACATCTTAAAATGTCGACTTTCAGTTGTTCGACATGAAAATGTCAAACTCCAACTTTCCTGAATTGCCATATCACTGATTTCTTTCCAATGGAAAGGAATCGGTTGGCCAAACACCAACGCCACACAAAAACTAACATATTTAAGTGGGGGGCTTCATCCCCCACACCCCCCAACTAAATATTCTAACTCCAAGACCACACTACAGTCAGGGAAAGAGTAGGTGTAACAGAACAGCCAACCGATTTCTTTCCAGGTGATTTCGTCGTTCTGGTAAGTTGGAGTTCGACATTTTCATGTCGAACAAATGAGAGTCGACATTTTAAGATGTCGATCTCATGATATAGACCCAATATAATACCCCACTCTGGCATTGTAACCAGACTTATGGAACTAGGTATTAACCCCTTTATAACATGCTGGACAGCTAGCTGGCTCAAAGGTAGGACCCAAGAAGTTATAATCAGTGACACCACATCCACAAAGAGGCCAGTCACCAATGGACTCTCCCAGAGCTCTGTGCTAGGCCCTCTCCTCTTTGGCATCTACTTCTTGGATGTCAAAGCAAATGTCTGAGGCCACTGGCTAACCAAGATTGCAGATGATTGCAAACTGGGAGCAGTCATTGAATCCTCCAAGATGAGAATACCCTTCAGGTAAGTTTAACACAGACAAACGCTTTGTGTCAAAGCTTGGGAGGTCACATTGAGTAACTGCATTATCAATAAAACACCCTTAAACGATGAACATGTATCCTTCACACACTGCATTGATATTAACTGGTCCCTTATTGAATATATACAAAGCTGATGCTTTGTTTTAGCATCATTCATGACTCTTTTTTTTTGTCCATATCTTGTTATGGCATAATCAGTCTTTTGAACATAGCTTATATTATGGCATGTGTACACAGGTTAGTTACTTGTTCATGTGTACACATTTGTAGTACATATGCACTGATTTACATGGATGTACATGTATATGGCCATAATACAATCAAATAAATAAATAAATGATATGCAAGGGCATGGCATA
Organism: Protopterus annectens; assembly: GCF_019279795.1. Classification (NCBI taxonomy): domain Eukaryota; kingdom Metazoa; phylum Chordata; order Ceratodontiformes; family Protopteridae; genus Protopterus; species Protopterus annectens. The sequence continues at coordinate 1,932,685,487 of NC_056729.1, read as the reverse complement.
TAGGTCCAGAGAGAGATCATGATACCACTGTACTTGGCCCTCATCAGACCCATCATAGAGTATAACACCGCCTTCAGTATGTACTTGACTAGAAACATGCAGCAGCTGGAACATCCACAAAGGTTCCTTGCAGAAAAAATACAAGGGGTAAGCTCAGTGTTCTACAGTGACAGCCTCAAAGCACTGTCTCTTTATTTGGTATCATACAGACTTCTGAAAGGCGATTTTCTCCTGGCATATAAGGCATCACTGGGTCTTATTTTGATGAACCTTTTGCATATCTGCAAAACAAGCAACATTAGAACTACTAGATTAAATGAGCTAAATTTTGTTTGAGACATAAATAAGGCATGTTGGAGAGACAGATGAGTTTCTTAGAGAATTCCCATTCTTTGGAACAGGCTCCCCATCCATGTGAAGCAGAATTCTTACCTATCCCTATTTAAGTGCAACTTGGACCAATGAATGAGTAATCAGAAATGTACCCCTGATCTGGCTTCTATTTCACTGATGGAGAGAGACAGACAGTAAATCATCCCTATATTAATCAACTTAGCAGGTCATGTTTGGGTTGCATGGCAATTATATAAGGGCCCTAGTGGTCATTAATCTAGTATATATCTATGGTGGCTGTGTGCTGATCATATTATGGCATACGCCAATTAAAATACATATTCCTTAAGTATGTATATAAGCAGACATCATATACATGGTGTGACTCTGTACAATTTGTTGCTATGACAGGCATACCTCTTGTGTCTATATTACATAATCGAACTTTGAAAAATTCGAACGTGATATGGTCGACATTATATGATCAAACATTTAAAAGTTCGAAAATGTAATAAAAAAAATGAACCAAAGGAAAAAACCTACCTGAACGTTTAAGCAGGGGGGACCCCCCCCCTGCACCCCTCACACACCACATTCTTTAAATATACCAACTCTGAGATCGCACTACAGTGCAGAAAAGGGAAATCTTTCCATTCCGCACTGTACTTAGACCTCCATTGAAACATTCATACTTTTAAAAGTTTGATCATATGGTGTCAACCATATGACATTCGAACTTTTAAGAGTTCGACAATGTGATATAGACCCTACCTCTCAACCATACTGAATTCCTCGGTATTTACTGGTTTTGAGGTGAAAATAATGGGGGTGTCATGAATTCCCGAGTAGCCCCTTCAATCTTCAATACCCGGTGTTTTTCTTTTTCTTTTTTTTTTTTCTTTTTTGTTTTTTCAGACAAAGTCACTGACATCATCACGTGCAGGGGTGTATGCAATGACATCAGCTTCTTGATGTAGACTGCCAGCCAGTCAGAATTCAGCTGAGGTCTTAGACTATGTCTGTGTGTTTACATTACGTTTACCTTTACGTAAGTACATTTGAACATTTGAACTTCTTGTATGTTGAACAATCAGATGGGTAGCACAGCAACAGGCTGCAGCACACACAGCTTTCAGCGAGCAGAGCAGCTGTTTTAAATAATATTTATGTTAACTTCTGTCAGCAAAGCCAAGAAGAACAAGAAGTTATTGCAATTGCATGTAGCACTTTCTGGAGTTTCTGCAATGCAGTCGAGCTTGAGCAGATTCCGTAGTCCAGATGGGTCCACCCAGTGCCCAGGCATCCCAGACATTAATACCTCAATATCTGAAAGTATTTTAAGGCATTTTATGTAATTAATATGCATTTAAAGACTGCTTTCTGGTTATGTTTTATGCTTTAGGCTCTTTTCAGGTAAGGTGCCAATACTTGTGATTTTAGTGGCTCAAAGAAAATTATTAAAGCATCCTTGCACATGTGCATTTAATTACTGTGCTACTATATATTAATCTGTTTGTGTTAGTGCATTCTTGTGGATATTTACAACTTTCCAAACTGTGAGTGTCATTAAAGCAGTAGTCTGTCAAATTAGCAGATATATCATGGTAGTACAGCACAGCTAAATTAGACGGTGTCCGAAAATGGAAATCTACCCTGCAGGTATAATGTTCATGATAGGGGCTTATTGTACAATAAAAATGATCAAGTTACACTTGCTATTGTGCTTTATCTGTCACAAAATTTGTTATGCTGCTTTGGCGATGAAAGCAAAGCAGCATAGTGTTTGAAACACAGTAGACAACTGACTATACAAGGTAAAAATGAAAGCATATAACAAACAATTAAATGAAATTAAACAAATGCATACACAACAACAATTGTAAATTAATAAACCCAAGCCAATTATCCAGCTATAATGCAAATCCACTGTAACTTGACCAAAAAAACACTAATCACTTCACATTATGTCAGAGAACCCACAATTGGCACAAACCCAAAGCAGAACAAAGAAATAAAGATCTGCAAAATATCGAAATGTCATGCGCTATAAGGTTGTGAGTTCTTAATCACTCGTGCATATCTGTTAAAGTATGATTTTGTGGCAAAAAAAAAGAAAAAGTTCATCATAATATTTTTATAATGGATTGTCTTATCTATTTTACATTACCTCTGCTGTCAGAATGTACCAGGTCTTCTCAATTAGTAATCATTGTCTTATAATTTGTGCTACTTTTATCAGCACTGAAGTACTTTGCACACACTCAGTGGCAGTTCCTACCTGATGGAACATAAATCATGCAGAATATAAGCTGTAAGCAGAGTATAAGTGTAAGTGGTCAGCATAGTGTAGCCTCTGATATGCAGTTAGAACTAAGTTATTTGTTTTAACTTTCAGCTAGAGTAGCATTATAATAATAATTATAGAATTTCTCCCCATTAATATTCGAAAACGTGCATGCTGATTGGCCAGCCCAACCAGCGTGCCCATTGTAAATCCCACAATATACCAATGGAAAAAGGTCCGTTCACCTGGACTTTTTTTCATTGGTATATTGTTTACATTTTATTTTTATTTCTTAAAAAATAAAAATAAAATCTTTAGCTCCGACTTCGGACATACCAGAGAGGCAGCTTGGACAAAATACTAGGGAAATCAGGTACGTTATTTAAAATTAAATACACGTACCTGATATCTCCTTTATTTCTTCCATGCTGTTTCTCTCCTACCCCTAAACTGCCCTAAAGTTTTTTTTTTATTAAAAAAAAAAAAAAAAAAAAAAATGAAGCAGCGGTGACTTTCTTTACTCCGTTGCTTCCATTTCAAAGCATTGATGTACTGGGTATGCATGGGAACACAAGTCCCATATGCATGCACAGTATATCAACTCAAGGAAGCAGTCTGCTACCAGCCACGGAAGAACAGTAAGGCGCCATTATACAAAGACATTATTTAAGAAAAGTAAGTATTTTTTTCATAAATAATGTCATTGTATAATAGCAATAACTGACTCTGTGGTTGTGGTATATTGAAATTTACCCACGGTTGGCTTTATTTAATCACTCGGGCTTTGCCCTCGTGATTAAACCATGCCAACCATGGGTAAATCTTCAACATACCACACCACATCGTCGGTTATTGCTTAAATAATTTGTACTAGAAAGAAATCAGTTAAAACATTTTTTCTTACTGGAAACATTACATTTTTACCAGCTGTTGTTTTGTATGTGTACTCATGATAAGCAGTCAAGGCTGTATATTATAAATAAGCAAACCACAGAGTGACAATTGTGTAATCATAACATATCCATATATAAAGTTGTTACATAGCTTTTTAGGCATGACTCAAAGTCCCAATCCACTGTGTATGGCATATTTGAAAACCAGTTATGCAATTTGTTTTCTTTTGGGTATAAATTCCAACAGTTTTTACTGTTTTTATTTGTCATTTATAACCACAGGAGTATGTCAGCTCTGAAGCATGCATGAATCAATTTTACTTACAGTTTTCAGACCATATCAAATGGTTTTAGCTAGTTTTCAGACCATGATGTCACATGGCTTTAGTTATAGTTTTCAGACTATAATGTCAAATGGTCAGACAAGCTAAATCACTTTCCTTGTTTGCATTCATGTCTTACTTCACTCTGTAGTGATTATTGTTGTGTCATTCTTAAGACTACTCCTGAAGAAGTCACAAGATTATACATTTCTCATTGTAATGCAGTCACTATGACTGTGATTGTATCTATTGTCAAGACTTCTTGCACTGGTTCCATTCACAGTAATAATAGACTGCACTGTTATTATTTCTTGATAACTACAGAAAATAGTGATAGTGGAATGTAAAGGGTTGCTTTTGCTGCTGCTTAAAAGCATACTTGCTAATGTTGTTGTTGTTGTTGTTGTTGTGTCTTTCGGCTTTTCCCGGTTAGCGGTTGCCACAGCAGAACTCCGGTCCGCTAATGATTGACAGTAGATTTTTTACCTGCCGAGTTGCCAGCCCTGACGCACAACCTTCGACGAAGGTACGCCCATTCACTCATGTCTCCACACAGAAGACGCTCTACCTCAGAATCGAGCAGGACGTCTTACTGTGAGACAACAACGCTACTGCAGCACCACCACCATTGATTAGATTAAATAGATGAGCAAAAAGAGTCAAAAGGCTAGAGAACAAGAACATCATTCTTTGAATTTATAATAAATATGGAATTAATTTTTAGCTTACTATATACAGCTATAGTTTTGTAATAAGTAAAGTTGGAACTATGATTGTTATTTTTCCCATATTCCATTGAACAGTAGCTCAAAACCCTTCAATTATATCTTTATTATGGTCTCATAAGGTAATACTGTCCCCACAACAGGCACACTGAATACAGGAGTTCCCCAAGGCTCTCTCTTGGGACTCTTGCTTTTCTCCTTTATTAATTACCTTACAGAGGACCTACTCAAATTACTCCTCATTTTATATGCAGATGGCATCCACTTGCTACAATCCAACAAGTGTCAGACCTCTTAATCATTCTCTCAACGTTGCAATTGGGCTGTAAGTAATAAACCACCAATAAATCACAAAAAGTAATGATCTTTACATCTGTACATGCATTATCCCGACGTAATGGCCTTACTATCACTTATTACCAAAATAATATCATTCTGGAATAGCAGAGTATATATATGTAGAAATTACCACAATCAGTTTCTTAATTCGCACTGATAACATTACAGATAAAGCACTCCCACAGCTAAGGTTTCGCTATAGAATTGTGCATCAGCTCTCATCCAGTGCACAAAAGACAATTGCCAAAAAGGTCTTCCTTCCTAAACTGGAATACAGTTTGCTACTTCTTACCTTCCAGTCCAGGTACAATACCCAAAGACTTCAAACTACTGAGAATAAAATGTGTAGGTTCACACTTCTAGCAAGCCAACACACTCACCACTGCAACCTCCTTCACAACTTTAAGTGGTTCCCATTAACACAAAGGTCAGTCTATCTGCATGGAACTCTTCTATACTAAATTATAAATGAAGGCTATGGCCTACCATTGTTAAAAATTCTCCCTATTAGGGATCAAGACAATGCTGTTCCACATAACAGACCTCCTTGTAAAACACTTATTGATGACTGGGCCTTCTCCAGACTAGGCCATGTTTTATGCAATAAAATTCCATCTGAAACCAAGGGAGTATATTCTCTTATTGAATTTTAAAAAATTCCTCTGATCACCTACTTAATGAAGCCAGTTGCAAATTTTAGAGATAATGGCTAGCCAAACTCCCCCTTTTACTTCTGCTTTAGTGACTTTCAAAGAACACTGTTGGTACTCTTCGAATGTATATAATGTATATAATTTAAGTCTTCTAATTGTAGACTTAAATGTACATTGAACTCTGTTCCACTCAGGTTTTTAATAAACCTCTAAAAGCAAAAGTGCAAATTATGTAAGTAAGTTTGCTATTAATGTTTTAATGTGCTAGTCACTGACAATATTTGTTTACCAATAGCTCAATTGTACATTGCACATTTACTTATTTGTATAAAACTACCCCCGGGATTCATGAAGCTTGCACCAGGCGCAGACGTAGCGTAGGCGGTATAACACCAAACATGGCCGCCGAGCGATTCAGGTATGATCCAATTCCACATGCACTACCGGCGTACGCCAGATCTGCGCAGCCCTCGGCTTAGGTATGCTAATCACCCCATGCGCAATGCCGCACCATGCAAATGAAGGTACATAGCGATTCATGAAGTGGTGCAGACATAGTGCAAGCCCACAGAAATGTAAATCAAAAAACACAGTTTACATTTTTCCAAACAGAACATCGGAGCTATGAAAGCGGACCAGACTCATGTATTACAAAGTTAACATATGCCAATGGCTAAATATACAGCCAATGGCATAAGAAAAGATGCACAACACCTAAAAAACAACATTTAATGTCAATTCCACAGTAACGCAAAGTACAACCGCAGGGCATGTGTGTGCAAATGGGAACACAAAGAAAATATATACAAATGTCATAAAATTGCAATGTAATACACATCATGATTTCACCATAATGCTCAATGGTATGCATGGTACACCACAACCAAGCTGCAAGGGATGCTAAGGGTGTGTGACAGTGTTCGGCATGGTATCTAGGAATTAGTAGTCAATGCCATGCAAATGAGGCAGGCAATAGTGAATCGCAAATGTCCCGCCGGACTAAGGATGTACCATACGGCGCAGCACTACAACACTGAGGAGTGGCTTAGAGGTATACATGACATCAGCAGTGGGGTGTGCCACCGTAGCTTGTAAGCACATTGGAGCAATGCAAATCCAGCCTGGCCATTGTTAAGCAAAGCCGCAGGACAGGGGTGGGGAGGTAGGTATAGCATCATTTAGCTGAGAGCACATATGGTGCCCAAAAGCACATGTGTACGGGGAGGAAAACGTGCCCGAAACCTGGTAAGCGGATGCATGCGCCGTGCACCATAGCTCAAACAGGAAGGTCAGGGGAAGAAAATAAGGAAATGCTTCAGTAGGGTAATTGGAGTACAACTGAGCAATTAACACTTATTAACTAACAGCAGGCAATCAACAGCAGCTGACAAGTCTGCTCGCAGAAACCTGCAAAACAGGATAGGGGAGGTGTCAGATTGCAAAGAAAAGAGAACTGTCATAGCAGAGCAAAGCAAACCTGCAGTTGACTGGCCATAGAACACATTACACAAGATAAGCCAGGTGTAGGTAAGTACAAATGAAAGCAGGCTGCTGGATGCATGCCAGAAAAATGGGAGGTGAAACGTGAAGAAATGTAAAGGGAAGGGCAAGAGGTAATCCATGGCAGCCAAATGTAATTCAACACCAAAGACACCACAATAGTAGTTCCTGTCGTAAAACACATAAGATACCCTGTAGCTACGATTGTACATACACACCCTATGACATCATCGGTGTTCACAGCACAATAGTATAAAGCGTGAAAGCACCCCACACACACCTGTGTATTCACCAAACACTGCCCATAGGTGTAAACATATGGGGAACTTTTACAATGTACATGTTGGGAGCTGCCATAGCTGTGATTCATCACCATGTGTTAGAGACTGACGGTGTTGTGGAGGATGATGCTGACAACCACCGCAGACCCTGGAGGAGGAGAAGAGTGTTCAGACCAAGGGTAACCTACCAGGAGCTACATGATCTGGAGATAGTAGAGCATTACAGGGTGGATAGGGACATCTTACAGCAAATAGTTGAGCTGTGCCAGCCACGCCTGAGATCCAGAAAGAACAGAGGGGAAGCCATCCCAGTGGACATGAAGGTATGTGTAAGCTTGCGAATACTAGCCACAGGTACCTATCAAAGGCCAACTGGAGATATAATGGTGATCTCACAGGCATCAGCATCCAGGGTACTACACCAGTTCCTGGATGCCATGTTACCACATGCCAATGAGCATATATACTTCCCCCGAACTCAGGAGGAGTTGGCCAGCAATATGCATCTCTTCCACCATGTGGCACACTACCCAGAGGTACTGGGTGCAATAGACTGCACGCACATACATATCAAGTCACCACCCAGTGAGCATGGTAGGCGCTACATAAACCGCAAGGGATACCACTCCATCAACTGCCAGGTCATGTGCAATGCCCAGGGCATTATCATGGATGTGTGTGCTGGCAGCCCTGGAAGCTACCATGACTCCCACATCTGGCATGCCTCACAGCTGTATCAAGTATTTGTCAGGGGAGACATCCCACATGGCCACCTTGTGGGGGATGCTGGCTATGCACTGGAGCCGTGGATGATGACTCCCATCAGAAATGCATACACACCCATGCAAGAACGCCATAATGAGGAACACGCACAAACCAGAATCATCATAGAGCGTGTGTTCGGGATGCTGAAATCACGGTTCCATTGCTTGGACACATCTGGTGGAGCCTTGCAGTACTGTCCAGGCATGTGTGCCCACATCCTCATAGTATGTGCCATGCTACATAATATGATCCTGCAGAAACAGCTGCAGCAGGGACAAAATGGTGAAGGCTGTCACAGCCCACTGCAATTGCCAAGGCCATCACAGGTACAGAGGGATTCAGACCACGAACACCCTGTGCCAGCCCCAGTAGGCAGACGGAGGAGTGCCGAATATGCCTTGGAAAAGAGGGAACATATAGCACATACTCTGACAGTGTAGGCCCCTACGGACTGACACACCTCTCCACCTGCACACACAGTAAAATGGATGGCACACATACACGACCACCTGTTAATTGTAATGTATAGGTGGCCTACTGTGTAAATCCTACATAGGCAGCCCTCAACCATTGTACACACAACAGCTATTGGAACAAGGAATGTCAACACCTGAACAGTATATGTACCTATCAGCATATGTTGGTACTGTGTGTATAGGTTCCTAGGTACATCGGTAGGTACACGCCTGATTGTCAGAGGCCATTCATAAATCAAGGCAAACAGTGTCTGCTGTCACCACCACATTGAGTAACCAACTTTTGCTCAGTGGAGCAGAGCCAATTGCGGGATCCATGTGTGTAATCACTGTTCCCCCACACTCTGCATGGATTCCCTGGTGCATTAATGAGGGGCTCCATATAATGTAATCATGGATGTAGTGGCAAAGCATGGGGTGTACCCATGACAGGTATCTGTCACCCCAGAATGCTCCACCTATGGTTGTGTGAAGGTGTAGCACATTATAGTGTGTGGCTCACTGTGACATACATACCCAATGCTGGAGCATATCCATTAAACATCACTTGGACATACCATTAATAGGTCTCATCCATATGTAAACTAACTGAGTTACCCATTTGATCGCAGTATGGAGTAACAGCCGTAGTACAGTCCACATACAAAACGCCATAACACGTGTACAAATCCCAGATGCCCAAGTGGTAAATGCAGTGACTGTCGTGCATGTTCCCGGTCCCATGACCTGCAAGGGATGTAACGTAATCCCGCAGGCAAGAATAATGCATGTTGGATGCAGGTCATCAGAACATGTTTAGCACATGTTAGCGGGAATATGCATTGCCCAGTGCTGGTAAGTGTCGTTTAAATATGACTATACAGATATGCTCGAAACAGGACTAAGCTTCTCTGAATATCACGCAGATCACAGTCAATGATGTCCAGAACAGGTGAAACCAGCATTATCCACCCCTGTACTAATAGTGCCTGCTCTGAAGGGTAAAATGACCACTGCCAGGAGTAGAACACGCAATCATGTACACAATCACCTAACACTAAGCTACACAAGATGTACCAATGGCAGGTGTGTAATGTGACAGGTTCAAACACAAACGTGCGGAGTCCAGGTAACAGTATACACCGACATGTACACAATGAAAGCTGTATTCTGCCTTTCACTCTCTCTGTTACATATATATATATATATATATATATATATATATATATATATATATATAATAGATAGAAAGGGTGATAGAGGGATATATGTTGATATATACGGATTCACCTATATCTGCAAATATGTAGATAGGTCAACGACATGTACACAACCATGGAGGTACAAATAAATAGGATACTGCCAACTATGGAATCTGTCCATAGTTACCGACACGCATAATCACGAGGCTGAAAGACCGAAAGAACACAGTACTGGAACATTAGAACCGCGTGTAATATTATCATGATATTAAGGGACATTTAGTTATCGCTGCCGGTGTTGCGGTCCACGTAGGTACTGTGTTCAACTGTGTTTGTGATTGCCATAGTCTGTGTCCCGTAGAGTATGTAATAGTTGCATTAAATAGTTATGCATGTATCTAAAAAACATAAATGTTACATGAAACATGATAAGTAGCTAAAGTGCTACAAGAATAAGTATGTATTCAGGATAAAAGTATGTGCTATCCTGTGTACTGACCATGGGTATGTGTCGGCCTGTAAACACTGATGTGTGTCTTGCAAATGTTCCACTATGGCCATTTGAAAAGGTGGCAACCCATGCCATAGAGGTTCGGTCACCAACACAACTGCAATGAGTGCAAATATCTGTGACAGAAATACATGGGACAGCTGTCATTTAGTAACATTCCTTTACATATCGCTGTATTTCCGGAGGTATGGAAGTATCAACCTCACCTGCATACTATATAGAAACCAATTAACAACGGCCCAATGTATAAGCCCGTAACAACCATAGTTTCAGTTTACTAACTGATAGGTCTTCAATTAGGGAATGAGCCCACACACATATATGGAATAAGTAGAAATGCAGTCCCCACAAATCTGTATATGCTATGTACACCCACCTACATCTCCCACACACAAAACAATAGCAATACAGACTGTAATAACATCACAAACATCCACTCACTCAATTATATCTGCAGAAGCGTTAACATACCTTGTGAGAAACACATTTGTAAAGGCGCCATGTGAAATTGTAGCTGTTGTATAATGGAACAGATGGTGATGTTACAGGTTTTGTTTGCAATAGTCCCTTATCAGACGGTTGAGATGACAGGTACACTCACATGTAGAACCACATACTCTAGCCATCACACACAATCCACGGGGGGGCATGAATCAAAAATATCCGTGTCTCTACAAATAGCAGTTTCAATTCTACACAACAAAACACATACAGGCCGTCTCCCCGAAGGTAGGGCAAAAGGGCAACGCCCAAGTGGAGAATTCAATTATACCCCACTGTTGCCGCGTAATTGATGAATGGAGTAGCTGCACAGCTGATGTGCATGTAATAATCTACTCAGGAACACCAATTGGCGGCAGGAAACCACATGATACAGGTATCGACGTATATAAGGACGACTTGCCAGACATTCAAACCATATGCTCATACCATAGAACCGTTTAAACAGTAAAGGTGTAAGAGAGATATGTACGAAAGTTCGGAATGCTAACAAAGTATGTAGAACACTTCAGTATGTTAGTGTATGTATAGCATGTTTTGTAGTAATTAAAAGTGTCCGCAATGCATAAAGTGGGAATAGGTATTATGTAGTGATGTCTTGCTGAGCATAGTAACGCTTGTAGAAATTGTGTGTCCTGCTGTGGGCCACAAGGTAAACATCACAGACACCACAAAGGATGCTACATGAGGGCTTTAAACAGAACAATTCCACACCACCTGCTGTCAGTGGTAGGGTATGTCCAACAAGTACGTGCCATAGCAGGGGATAGTATATGTTGATATAACTGTCACAGTAGGCATGTGTATGAGTATATAACGACAATAACATGCCTAAGGTGGTCCTGCTGTGTAAGTATGTTTTGCATTATGGGATAATATGTAAAATATGTGTAATGTACAGTATTGTAGGTAGATATGTCAGATATTCTACACAGCATAACAGTTATATCATGCAAACAAAAGGTATCATCTATTGGCATGTACAATACACAATAACAGGATACATATGGCTTGTAGTCATGGGACAGTGTAACAGCATGATAGCTAATCGAAATGAAAGAGCTACTCAATTAACCATGCACAAAGGACATGTAATAGCTTCACAGGTTCATAGTGAGGTACTATGCTGTCTGGCAAGTCTATGTGTAAGCCCAACTACAGTGTTTACACCAGCAGCACCTCTCTAGGGTAGTATCCTGTCTGTGAACAACAGAGCCATGTGTTACCTGCACCTCTGCACAGTACAGTCACTACAGTGATCCCTGGTGTACGTGTGTCTGCCATCCACCAATTGAGGATCTCATAAACAGTGCTACTGAGTGTCCCTGCATGATGTACATAGGAATCATGTTCCAAAGCATGGTGAGTGTCTGGTTTGGGAATGTAACCCTCAAGAACATCCCACTCATCATTGCGTTTGTGCACATATCCATGAGCATGTTGCTCTCAGTGGCTTTTGTTTATGTCGCTTATGCGGAGTATATCCATGAATATTGTTGTGGACATGGGCCCTGTATGTTCAGCAGAGGTCACCCCTGAGTATGCAGTATGCAAATGTGTACAGTTGTGGTGTCCGTAGTTCTGCCACATATGTCGACCATCGGAGCCCAATAATCCTCATGGTGTGTTAATGTTGTGGTATGTAAAGCTGTTGCTGCTCTGTAAAGTACACCCTAAATGGGGTGTTGTACCCTTGAATGTGTGTATACGTCAGGAGTTTAGAGGTACAATAGGTGCCTTTGTTCCAGCTACAAACCCAGTACAGATAAGGGTGACCACGTAGAAGGATATCCACGCCACATTGGCAATATGGTTATCAAAGGAGTAGGTGCTACATACGTGTGTACAACGATCCCGTATAATGTCACATGTATGTAGGGGACTACCACCTATGTGATAGTCAGTGGGTGATTGGTGTAATCCAAAGGGGATGTTCATGTACCATGTTTCATGCAGCTTGAGGCCATGTTATCGACATTGGGTAGCCGTCACAGTGACACCCATATGGAGGAAGTCTGTATCAGCTGGTGGAGCAAATATTGGTGCCTTGTATGCAGTTGTCTGGAAACCTAGTCAGGGAAAGTCCCGCTGTGCTAGCCTGTACCTCAGGGAAGCATATACCGAATATGAGGGGGTCCTATGACTGAGGACTGTGGTATGCCAAGTGTAACTGAAATACAATAGGTACTATGGTATGCTACACTCATTGTGTGGGTCCTGTCCATGAGCCACTTTGCATAACATCCTGAGACGTAGGGGTCGATGTGCAGGTGGATGTGTATGTTGTCAATACCAGAATGGAGAACAGTGATGAAAGCCAATGAAAGGACAATGTAGGCTGTGTGGACCCCCTTACCATCATCAACTACCCTGGTAACTGTATCAAAGGAGTCCACCAGGTGTAGGAGCCATGGTCTGGCTGTAACAAGTCCAATCTGGGTGGCATCAAAGGTCTGGAGCCCACCAATGTCTCTGTGAATGACTTCCATGATGATGTGCCCCATAGCCTTGCAGAACAGTCCAGTCAGGTGTATAGGGCAATAGTCCCTCTGGTTCATTGTGGCACCACCTGTGTGGAGTGTGATAACTGTTGCTGTGTGCCATTCAGGGGCCACAATGTCTGATACAAGGCTATTAGTGAATCTGGTGGCCAAGTGGGGAGACATGTCATTCTGAGGTTTGTGTAAATCACAGCCTGGGATGTTGGACAGTCACATGGAGTCTGTGTTCCAGGCCTTAGAGAGTGCAGGTTGGAACTGTGTAGTTGTGACTGCAGGGACCCCACAATGTTCCTGCATGGATTATGACCCTGTAGGGAGTGAGAGGGTGTAAAGTTAGCATTGAACCCATCCGCCAGGATGTTGCCAACATCACTTGGTTCTGTAATGTTCCTGAGTAGAACTATAAAGTGCACCGAATCCAAGAAAACCAAGTCCAAATGGCGAGGCAGAGGCAATAATTCAAATGCTGATTTAGAAACTTAGTTTAATCGAGAACACAAAACCTTGACACAAAACCTTGACACAAGCGCTTTCACTCGGACTCTTCCGAGCTTTTTCAAGTGGAACAATACAAACTTTGCAACAGATAGCTTAAATAGCGTTACTTGAACCATTAATTAATTATACAATTAGCTCATTTCTTAAAAAAGCAGTGCATGATTGAAGTTATTTTTGAAAAAATAAATACATAAATACATAAATTGTTATATATTTAAAATCTAAACCTATGCAAAAATGTTGGGTGGGTTCTAGCATTTCATATGTAGCCTTAAAAATTACTTCCTATCTTTATAAAACATTAAATGCTGTTGTTGAACTGTCTTAAAAATATATTAATGTTTTAAGAGATGTAAGAAATTCATGTATTAAAAAAGTTTATTTAAAACCCAATAAAAAGACTAAGGGATGGTGGGCTTGTTAAAATCTAAAAATACATAAATATGGATCAAAAAATAAATATATAAATAAATAGAAAAATAGATATATAAATAAATAGATACACATATTTAATCAAAGCCTGGCCTTCCTTAATCTTAACACAGAACTTATGCTCAAAGTATCATTTAACCCAGGTGCTTTACTTGCGTCTAACCTGAGCTGCCAGATCAATTCTCTAAATTCTAGGGTGGCCTCCCAGTCTCCCCCTCTTACATCCGGCACCACTTGTTCAAGAACTGTAAATTTAAGTTTATAGTCGGGACATTTGAGCGAATGCTTATAGAAGGCATTGTTCTCCTTCTTTCTCTCAATCTCATAAGAATGTTCGTATAACCTCTTTCTAAGTTCTCTCTCCGTTTTACCTACATAAAACTGTCGCAGGTAACACATACTCCTAAGTAGACCACACCCTTCAGAGCACATGTGTAAAAACCTTGCGGTTTAATATTAAATCTCGTGGTTTCAAATATAAATGGAGTCATGTAAAATCATAGTACACTGTTTGCAAGCTCCACATTTATAAGTTCCTTTACGAGGTTGCTTACAATTGATTTGCGAATGTGGCCTCTTCTCGAAGATTTCTTTAAGATTGGAGCCTTTTTTCCTAACAAATGTTGGTTTACAATCTAAAATAGCCTTAAAATCATCATGAGTTTTCAAGATAGGCCAGTATTTCGAAATTAAATGTTCTATCCCAGTATTGTTGTTTGAAAATGTGTATGCAAAACTACAGCCCATTTGTTTATTTTTTGTTGTTGGTGGCTCTGAAGGTGTCTCGATGTGCCCTTCACCCAGGAGGGGTTTGTAAGAGCTTCCTCTTAGATTGCAGACTTCTTGTGTTAATGTAGTAAGCAAATCCTGGGGATATCCACGCCTCAAAAACATGGTGTGCAATTTATTAATCTCTTCTTCAAAATCTTTCATTTTACCGCACATTCTAGAGGCCCTGATTAATTGCCCCTTTACAATACCTTTTTTCTGGTAAAATGGGTGCTGACTATTAAAATGTAATAAGGAATTCGAGAAGGTTGGTTTGCGAAAATTTTTTGAGTGAAATTCTCCTGCTTCTCCATCTTTATAAACAGTAACATCCAAATAATTTAAATTTTCCTTACTTACAACATGTGTAAAATGAAGAAAACTGGTTGTAGAATTGATATATTCTAAAAATACCTCTAGTTCAATCATTGTGCCTTGCCATAATATACAAATGTCATCTAAAAATCTACGATAATAAATAATATGCTTTGCCCAAGATTGTTTAAAAATATAAAAATCTTCCCATCTATGAAGTGCTACGTTTGCGTATAACGTAGCACAGGAGGCTCCCATGGCCACCCCTTCCTTTTGTTTAAATATTTCGCCATTGAAAAGTATGAAATTGTTTTCCAACACTGTTTGCATGAATTTTATAAGAAAATTCATAAAATTATTGCCTAGGCTGGTTTCTTTATTAAAAAAATCACCAAACCACTCTAACCCAATTTCATGGGGAATACTAGAAAATAAATCTTTTATATCAATAGTGACCATGAGGACCTCAAGAGAATATTCTTTAGTAGGGAATGATTTTAAAAATTCCCACGAATCTTTGCATACATGAGTTAACTTGGAACTGAATTGTTTTGTAATAAAATCAATAAATTTTCCTATAGGTTCGGTGATGCTCCCCGCGCCTGCCACTATGGGCCTAAAGACCACAGGATCAATTCCTTTATGAATTTTCGGAATTCCAAATAGGATGGGAATTTTAGGCTTGTTAACAAACATGTAGTTGTAAAGTTTTTCATTTATGGCTCCTTGCAAAAGGTCATCTGAAAGCATGTATTTTATATTAGCCACTGCTATATTATATTCATTATGAGAAACAAGTATGTACTGATCATCATTTTGTAATAGATCGTGTATGCAAGCTTCATAGTTTGAGTCGTACATCAAAACAACCCCCCCACCCTTGTCAGGTTTCATTATTCTTATTCTTTCATTCATTAACATGTTGATGAAATCATTTTCTTCTTTATTCATGTTCTGCTTAGATGAATCAGAACCTTTAGTACAAATAGATCGTAAATCTTGTTCAACTAGTTCTTCAAAAATCCGTAAAATCGGATGCATGGGTGGGTTAAATGTACTTTTTCTCGTTAAATCTGTTTGTACAGTGGAACTACCCTTAAAAAAATGCATAATATTAATATTTCTAGTAAATAGCTTCAACTCCACTAATAGGGCTGCTATACTAGGATTTCTACTGGGGACAAAATGTAGGCCTTTAGAAAATATATCAAATGCTGTTTCATTCATCTTGACTTCTGTATAGTTGTAAATAGTGAAATCATGCCTTTTCCAAATTGAACACTCTCCTTCCTTAACCACAGTAATATTTTCATTTTGGTTGAATTTTCCTAGGTCACCTAACTCAACATAAGTATCAATTATGTTAACTTTACTCAGTGTTGAGTTCAATAGTGTTTGTTGTTCCAGGCTCCCATTGGTCTGCGGTGTTTCTGACCCCAAGCCCTGGTTCTCCCGGGGAATTGAAAAAAATCCTGACTATTTTGCTTTCAACCTTTTTCTGCAAGTCTTTCACTACGACGTGGGGGTTCTTGTACATTATTAACTTCATTGAAAAACACTTCATCTCCTTCATTATTATTTACAGTATTCAACCTTACATCTACTTTAGATCTAGTCGGGTTAGGGTAAGCAAAGCCTTCCCTGTATTCATGTAAATCTCTTTCCAGTTTTTTTATTTTCCAGTTAATAACTTTTTCACAAAACTAGTCAACTTCATTAAACACCTTGTCATAATCATGTTTAAACATGGCAAATGAATTTTCCATTGTTAAAGCTTGATTCAAAACATTTAATTCATTTATTAAAATTTTAGCTTTAGATTCATATTCTTCTATCATTAATTTTAAAACTTCAATACCCGCTTTGTCAAATATGTCACACAACTTATTATAGTACGAAGTACCAATTTTCACATGATTCGAGAATTTGTAAAAACGTAACCCCTTGGAGATACGTTTAACATTGACACACTCTTTTAAGTAATCAATTTCAAGCTGATTACTTTTTAAAGAATAAAGTTTACTTTTGAATTCGTCAATGTCTAATTCCGCTGCTGTTATATTATTGTTGGAGACAGTACCTTTATTAAATGTGAACTGCTGCTTGGCCCAGCTGCTAAAAACAAAATCCTTAGCTTTGGCAGCTTTTTTACGTGTAGTACATTCCTTTGCGGTAGCCAAATGGTTCTCGTTCACCTCAATGGAGCTGTCAACGTTTCCAAAAGTTTGTAGCCCATTACGTGCATTTCCGTGAATGGATAAACCCTTTTGTTGCTGCGAATTAGATCCTTGTTGAGTGTTAACAACTGGTGAGACTGCATAGGTTTAGATTTTAAATATATAACAATTTATGTATTTATGTATTTATTTTTTCAAAAATAACTTCAATCATGCACTGCTTTTTTAAGAAATGAGCTAATTGTATAATTAATTAATGGTTCAAGTAATGCTATTTAAGCTATCTGTTGTAAAGTTTGTATTGTTCCACTTGAAAAAGCTCGGAAGAGTCCGAGTGAAAGCGCTTGTGTCAAGGTTTTGTGTCAAGGTTTTGTGTTCTCGATTAAACTAAGTTTCTAAATCAGCATTTGAATTATTGCCTCTGCCTCGCCATTTGGACTTAATGTTCCTGATTAACCGTCGTATGTCAGAGCAGATGTGGGTATTGCCATTGACTACTGACATACCTCCATAATGCTTTGTGGTACACCCTGGAATGTGTTGCAGTAATGTTTACGTAGCTAGGTTTGGAGGATGTGATAAGGGATCCCGGAGCCCTACTGAGGCTGTCCAGTGAGCTACCCCACCAATGGGATTGTACTCCACTTTGCAACAGCCTTCACCTTTTGTTGTACATTATGTCCATGGAACTGGACCCCAGAGTGGCGTCCATTATCTGGTGGGTACCATCATGGCTCTGTTTGGAATAGCATGATCTATGCAGTCATGTAAGTGCTAATGAAGTGCACTGGGGTATGTTTCAGCGTTTGTATGTGCATTGTCCATCTGCACGGGTGTCATGACATTTACTACTGCTGTCATAAGACGTCTGCAGTAGGCATTGTACTAATCTTGTACTGTGTATGCCATGAAGGGTGTGGTGCCAGCATGTGGATAACAAGGGTGATTAGCATATGTTCGGAAACTACCAAAGAGGGGATAACCATAGGTGTGGAACACTAGTGACATGTTGGTAATGTCCATGTCTAGGATATTGTCGGTCTTGGTGGTGGTGTGTATGGGTTGATCCAGCCGAGTTGAGGTTATGAATCCTGGACAGCATTGGCCTAATGTGTCAGTACATGAGTAGCTATCCCAGTTAAGTGTGGGGTAGTGTCAGTTGCACATAAGTAGTACCTGTATGAACCCTACTGTCCAGTACACCAAGAAATGAGGGCCGGTAACCATGGGGCATGTTGTTGAATCTGTAGCATGTTACAATGTGTATAGCAGTTCTGACCACAGTTAGTTGCACGTGGATCACCTCTGATGCATTGTGCTAAGTAACCAGCCAGGAGGTGTGTACAACATAGTGAAATATGGACACACCTCAGCCATGGGTGTTCCGGTCCAGGTTACATGACTGAAAGGTGTGGTCTGCGTATAACCTGTCAGTGCAGGTGTGCTTTGCAGAGCCTAGAGCCAGGTCCCAGTCACTGCAGAGATATCGAAGTGGTCCATTATAAGGAGTGCCTTGCCTGCATACGTCAGAGATGATGTCAAGCATTGAGTCACATGACCCCATGTTTTGCTTGCCTGTTCCCATTCTGGTGGTGAATGTTATTGGAAACTGTGCAAGACAGGCAGTATAGGAGCAGCAAGAGCCTTACATGTTATCTGTACTCCCAGGGCTGACAGGTGCAGGTCATCTATGCCAAAGCATCGTGTTTTGTTGACCATGTCATTCAAAGCAGACAGATACTGGATGCCTGTGGAATGACAGCAGAAGCATAGGCAACTGTTGAAGTGAAACAGTCAGTTGTACAGTGGTATCTAGTCTGGATGAATGCAGAATGCTCCCCAGGGCTTGGCCGATACCTTCTGGGCTACAAAACTGGAGAGCTATTGCATGTCCTTGCACATGTAGTCTGGGAAGTTACATCTCAGGGCAGTCACACTTAACATGGAGAATGACAGTCAAATTGTACCTGGTGAGGTGTGGCATGGGTGCATAGGTTATGTTGCAGAACCAGTTACCCGACAGCTAGGTGTAAGTGACTATCGCCTTGTGTAGCCTGCTGAGTGGGACATCAGTGTGACCGCCTACAGAGTCACCTATGACTGGTGTGTTGGGTATGTTATAACACCCTATTGTCTGTATTTGATGGGCACACATGAGTCTGTAGGCTATAAGTAATTGTTGTTGTTTGGTGATGGGGGCTGCCTCTGGTGTCTACAGAGTATGGAGAGGTTCTGCAAATGTCATACTCATACTATGTGTGGCCTGTGGTGGTGGAGATCTTGTGAGACTATGTGATGAGTGGGGTGTGTTGCAAATGTTACACGTCCCCACATGAATGTCAGGTTCAGTCTGGGTTGTTGACAGCATTACCCCCAGCATGGCTACATATGTACATCCCCCACAGGCTGTAGTGTCGTATGTTGGGAGGTGAGCATTGACTGTGTACATGAGACAATTGCTCTATTGCCACATGTTCGCCATATTCATCATATAGACAGGCAATAGCACTGGTACGTGACAGTTGGACATGACTGTATATTCAACCATGTCTCACAAGATATGTGAGTTACGTGTGTACAACAGCTGTTGTACTGTAAGCAAGCTGGAAATGTAAGGACAGACAGTGTACTTGTAAGAAATGAGTTGGAATGGGTGCTATAGTAATTAGTAGGTCATGAAGTGCTCACAAGTTCTGAACAAGTGCTGAGCATGAATATGCAATACAGATAGGGTGTTGGATAATATCAACCCACTGCAACCCACAAGCAGAGACGACAGTCATAATTGGAGGCACTGCACTATTACCCTGCTGAGTATGGTCTGCAAGTCTATGAACCTTTATCAACGTAGATGTTAGCAGTACAGAAGTAGATGACAGTACAGATGATTTCACACTGCATAGCATACCTGTGACAGGTCAAAGGACATCATCACCCATAACGTGTTCCAGCTACACTGAGTATACTAGATGTATCTTTGTATGTCACAGGAGTGTTCTACCAGTGGCCTGTTGATAGAATCAACACTACAAAATGTGTCAGAGTGACATGTACATACCACACCAGTGGCAGCTACAGTAAAACAGGATTAATGTTTTGTACTCCCCCCTCATTGTAGCCCATACCACACAGACAAATGGGAGGCATCTGTGTATGTAAGGATGTGAATGGCCATGACCTAGGATTAATAGCTGTCTCAGTGTTGTGGACAACATACAGAATGGGCTGTGTGGGTGAGGTGTGTGACATATGTGCACAATCTGACAGCTGATAATAGCATTGTCACCACTAGGTGAATAACCCTGTACCCATTAACTACCACCTAGGCAGCGGTCAACATTATGGGCACTGTGTAAGGGATGGTGCTGTGCAGTTCACCTCACTGAGTTGGTGACATCTCCAGGCCTATTAGGTAGTCATACAAGGCACCCGTGTCATGACAGGGTGCCATCCATGAGCATGGAGATCATTGGACAGGCATACTTAGCACTCGGGTGACCAATATTGGATCACATATCACCTTTAAGGTGTATTGGCTATGCGTGGATGGGGATACCAACCTTCACAATCCTTACCCCCACTATGCAGCATGCTGGCTACCTTGCATATAGACATGTGCTACACTGTGATGTTGGACATGCTACACGTACATATCCTGATCTGAAAGACATATGTCATAGACAGCCACCATCCTACTACAGGGATCGCCACATGCTGGACAGATCCCTGTGCCATACATGTTACGTACTCCTACCATACCTTGCAACCCTGTCCATCAAAGCTGCACATGTCATCTCTGTCATACATGGTGTGATAACCACATGGTAGATATATTATTAACTGTCTGGATCAGTAATGTGGCACTGATGCACCTCGCGGTGACAAAATGGCTGTCAGATACAGCTAAGAAACCTTGCCCGTACATGCTATAGTTGATAACCATCCCTGCAAATGATGTCCGGCTAGCCATTGTCCCATGTCTATCACATGTGCAACACAGGCGATCAGTGGCAGGATGTTGAACTGCTGTACTGTGCCATGTAGATGTATATGGCAAAACACATGCATGTAAAGGTTCCGTGCGTATGTGTGCATTGTCACTGCTCATTTCCATTAAGGCAGTGTATGTGTTGATATGTGACATATACACAGCATCAAGGTCAATAGCATCACTGTGGACACATCCAGGCATGTGCTGATAGGTAAGAACACCAGTACAGCAAACAGACATGCCCACATCAAGACAGCATTCACATGGAATATGAACAATGTAAAGAGGTGACACACATATATGGTGGTGATATCCAAAGCATAACGGGTGTTACATGTGTGTGACACAAACATGTCAGTTGTGTCAGTGTCATGATGATTTGCAAAGATAACTGTGCAGATGTACTAGATTTAATACAAATGTATGTGCAGTGGTATCTCTGTACATCTCTGTGATACTGTGACCTGTCACCATCATTATGTCTTCCAGATAATGCCTTGTTCACGCCTGCCAGTGTACAGCCACCAGAAGGATGATATCCTCATCCCGTAACTCCATGAGAACTACGAGGTGTTGTTCAGCCATGTGCCACAGCATGCCCAGCAGCATGATGACCTGTGGCAGGACCTTCGTAGGAGGGTTAATGATGTGGGTGGCCATAACCACACCTACCAGCAGGTGCACAGACACTGCACAGACTTGATACGACATACGAAACAGCATGCCAATGCAATCACCAGGGAACAAGGTGGTGGGCCACCAACCCAGCCCCCACTCACACACACCAAGCAGCTACTGGCCAGCCTCAGGACACCCTCAGAACAGCATCCACAAACACTAGCTGCCATCGTGGAGGCGGATGTCTCCCAACCAATGAGCCTGGAGTTGCCTGGTAAGTCACTACTGCACATATGACTATAATATCCCATTTAGTTGCATGTGTCACTGTACAATATGTAATGTAACATCATATGCAAGGTATGTTTACACACATGCTGCATACTACAGTATGCTACCCTGTGTATGCACACATGTGCATACTATATGCTATTGTACAGGCGAATGTGTTAACATGGACAGTGCTCCCTGTGGCTGTCATACAGTCATGGATAATGTTCAGACTGCTGTGTCACCGCTATACAGGTACCTCTGGCGTGCCGCACAGACATCAGTCCATTGCAGGTGAGACTGTCATCAGTATCAGGCATGTTAATACATATATCTATTCACCATGTGACCAGTTAACACATGTACACATGATGTATGGTCCAGTCATGATATAGAGGTCGCATCTCCCATCATTCACACTGGCTACCCATGTGCAATATATACAAATGAAATGAAACAATGACATGAAACCACAGTATCTGTCATTGCTACATGTGTGGACAGCTGTGCATACAATGGTGGAGGTGTTGTTCAATGTAGGCATGTGTACTATACATTGGAACAACACATGTGTGGTACACAAACAGTACCACACAGTGAGCTCGGATATGGGCAGCCCACAGGCGTCACCATTGTGTTATATGCCCCTGCAATGGGTGTACACATTGTGATGTGCCATCTGACATGTCCCAGACATGTAGTGTTCTGACTGCAATATTGTCACACTATCCCATAATACATACCCCACATACCAAACATACAACCCGTTGTCTGCATAACCCCGTGGACGGTGACATATCTGACATCTATGGGTGTATGTCATATGGGACTACACAGACATGTGAGATAGATGGCCATCACAAACATTTGGCCAACACATGTTCACACATGGCCATGGAGGATGGCCAGAGACATGTAGCCACACAGTAGATGTGATGTGTATACACCCTGTCACACATTGTCCACACATGGTCCAACTATAGCCTTAGTTGACTGATTATACAGTTGATGTGGTACACTGGACATCCTAAAAGCCTGTGCACAGCTAGTGGAGGTGTCACGTAAGTCGACCATATAAGATGTGTTGAACATCACAACTGTGTCATAGCATGACAGTAGTCACCTGTACAGCTTCCACAGACATTGACACCACATCAGGCCACAGATACCGTACATTTCCCTTGCTGCTGTAGAGCATCACCATCAGCCGTGCACCTCGTGTGTGTGGTACATCAATGTCATGTGGGACATGGTGTATTGACAACTCTGCCATGTGTGGACATGGTTGCCAGGCAGCTAAGACTCTGTAGTAGTTGTGCAGAGGTGTCATCCGTAGGTCTTCCAGTGACCTGTCACATGACACAGCATGGTTTGGTGTGTATACACCTCAGCAACGTGGGTCACAATCCACAGTTATGTCATGTAAATGCACGCAGTTACGGCTATGCAATGTGTGCATATTACACACTGTATAGCAATATAGATGCCTCATGATGCCATGCAATGGCACAGTGTCTGTACTTCACACTGTATAGCAATGTGGACGCCTCACACTACCCTTCCATGCTCATGCACATTTGTTAAACGTGCATTCTATCTGTAGGGCATACAGACAACACTGCAATGGGATACCCATTACAATGCTGTACATGTGTCAGGACACCATTGTGTCAGACATGAATGCATGTCAATGCACATATCAGCAGATTACATGTCAAGGTCACTTCAGCCATGTGTACTGTTAACCTGTGCTGGTCCACATGGTGTATCACAGGGATGCATGCTTACTACCATGATTGTGTGAACTGCATGGCTACTGATATGACACCTGCTTGCTGTTGTGTGCAACACAGGGAGGTATGCTAATTACCACTATTAATGTCTGAGCTGCATGCCGTCTGCTGTATCACATGCATGCTGCATACTGTCTGTCAAATCACATGCATGGTGTGTCTGTGTGTGTGTGTGTGTGTGTGTGTGTCTGTGTGTGTCTGTGTGTGTGTGTGTGTGTGTGTGTGTGTGTGTGTGTGTGTGTGTGTGTGTGTGTGTGTGTCTGTGTGCGTGTCTGAGTGTGTCCATGTGTGTCTGTGTGTGTGTGTCTGTGTGTGTGTGTGTGTGTGTGTGTGTGTGTGTGTGTGTGTGTGTGTCTATTGTAATGTAGAGTCTTTCTTTGCATTCACAGGTGATGTAGGTGTGTTACCCTCCTGCGGTCCATCTGATGTTAGTGTCCCCACAGATACTAGTAGTGATGAACATATGCATGAGGTACAGACAGGGTTGTCAGGGGCTGAATCTGTGCCAATGGTTGCCATCCCAGCTATGGCCCCCTCTTCCCCGCACACAGTTCTCATGCCAACGCATACCCCATCACCAGTGGCCATAGAGGAAGGACAGTCAGCGTGTGTTAGCTTGGAACAGAAACGTGTGGTGGCTACAGAAGGTGTGTGTCCACACCATGGTGTCAGTGTAATGACTGCAGATGTGCCACACAGGTATGTGGCCAGTGTTGCTCATAGGAGGACCTCTGGCAGACATGCACCTGCAGGACAGAGTGCAGCAGCTGGTGTCACCAGATGCATGTTCCAGACTGTAATGGTGGCACAGGCACGTGCTGAATGGCAGAACAGAGAAGGGCAGAGGCTTCAGAGGGCTGCTATCCATACTCTAAATGACAACATCCAGGCATTGGCAAATGCTCAACAGCAGATTGCTGATGTTCTGGACAGGTGATTGGGTGACATGGTCGGAATCCTTGACCATGGCATGGCAATCTGCGAGCATGAGCTGTCTGTGCTGGAACATCTGGTAGGAGTGAGGCATAGGCCACGTGGACGTAGGCCAGCTACACCACCTAGTGCAGGTCAACGTGAATGAGCCACCTCACATGCCCGCTCCCATAGTGCCAGTAGCAGTAGCAGTGCAGCTGGTGCTGCGCTGTCCACACCAGGACACAACAGGCCATGTGGATGTGGCCCTGGATGTTCCCAGCAGGGACACGGTTCCAGTGGACATGTGTCATCGGACAGTAGCCAATCTGTACCTCCACCTGGTAGTGCCCGTGCAATCCCTGGCAGGCACAGGTCACATGGTTATGGCCGGACACAGTGAGCTGTACATCCTGGTCTATACAATTTGAATACCTGTGTAGGTCTGGCAAAAGGCAGGACTGTGTGCACTCATACACTCACACAGCAAAAACATCTGTAGGGCACCGCAACACCCACATACATAACTACCACACATGTCCAGTCAGATCACCGACCCTTACCCACAAACATGATGTCATCCACTGGTGCAGCCTATGCCCGTGGCAAACATTATCACCCTGTGCATATGATGATGCCTGTGCTGCATCCCTGTCATCCACACCATTGGTGCACGGACATGCTCAAATGGTCTGATGCACAGGGTGAACAGAATAGTGAGAGAAGTGTATATTACATTAGTTGTGTACTGTTGACACACACCAGACATACCATGTAGTACAGGTTTATAATGCATTGTTATATGTTCACAGTATGTGTCTTGGTAACAACAGTAACAGCATGTTGGTAATGATGCCCTGGTTCCATCCTTATGGTCTACTTGCATGTGCCAACAAGTAGCAGTGTTTACAGTTTCCCATGTGTAAATGTGGAGTACTCACAGGCATGTATGGCAATACCAGCATGCTATACGTAGCCTAAACCTAACTGTTAGAAAGGCTACCATACCACAGATTTCCACACATCTACTGATCCAGAAGCATGTGGGCTGTTTAATAGGCTACAGTGGCTAGAGATGTGGCATCCATACCAGGTCACATCACAGGTATGTTGACATGGTGTGGGGGGTTTACATAGCGATCTGGCTGATGATAACGTTAGAGGCCACTTGATAGCATGAGGCCTCACTGTGTAGCAGTAATACCCTGTCACATTACAGGATGAGAACACACACATACATACACAGAAACACACAGTAACATGCCCACACTCACAGGGTCAACAACACTTTAACGCACACTCAATAGTGTTGAGGTGAGGACCCCTGCCTATGTGGTAATCACCCTCACAGTACTGTGCACCCACACGACGCAACACAGAGAATGAACATGTACAGGTAGCCAGTAAAGCTGTCACCGATGGCTTCAACAGGGTAGTAGACTGCATCACCATGAGGGGTTAGGGATCCTGTCTGTTCTGTATGGTAGCATACACCCTCACTCCATGCACCAGACAGCCATACATACATACACACACATGCACACACACTGGAGTCCACAAATGTCATTCACATACGGATAGCTGACATGTGTGTGATACACACACCACCCCTGCCTACATCATGCTTTCCACACTGCAGTATGTACAGATCTCTACAACAGTGTACAGGGGTGTGTAACAATTAGGATGTATTCCCCACCATATGTGGCATATATGGTCACACAAGCAAACACACATGGCAGTACTGTGAATGATACACCTGCTATATGATGATACGTCTGACAGACATGCAGCAGTATTGGCCGCATTATGTGTACCGATGATACTTTCGGCAAGTGTGCTGCTATATGCACATGGGAGGATGTAAGTGTTACAGGTGTCAAGTGATTTACAGTCAGTAACACCCGACCACTGTGTAGGTTTTATGTCTTCACCATCAAGTAACAGTAACATAGCATACTGTTTGCACATGTAATGGTAGGATGGCTTGTGACACACCTGTGAGCCATCCCCGGCAAACATCCATCTGTAAAGGTGGATCACCACTTTATGTACACACATCCATCCATATCTGATGTACATCCTACCGTACTGTCAGTATTTCACCATATACAGGTGTCAATGATCAGGCTGCAGTGCAACTGCATGTTGTAGTTAGGCACAGATGAATTACATACATCAGCTACTGCACATGCATGGTAGCTGCATGCACACCACTACATGTACATGTGTGTTGGTCCTACATGCCTGTCATGTAGCCATGTTTGTATGCATTGCAATTGGTGGACATGTGTGATGCATACATAACACATGGACTGTTGTATGATATGATGGGTGTCATGGGTTACTAGTACAGAGGGAATGTTTCCTCAGTCAACATTGCTACCTCATGTACTGTTAGCATTCAACAACCATGGACCTATCTTCCATGTGCATGCGTGTGATTGCTGTAGCCACTTGTCTGCATGGAGGACAGCAAAAGCTATGCTATGTACATATGTGTTTTGTGTGTGTGTGTGTGTGTGTGTGTGTGTGTGTGTGTGTGTGTGTGTGTGTGGTCCATGCACATATCTACTGCGATTGCATGTATGTCATATCCAAACATGTGTGTTCTTTGGTGTACAATGACAGTCATCTGTCACAGCTGTGTAAGACCCAGGGCCCCTGTTATGTGTAGAGCAGACCTGGTTATGTACAGTGGTATCATTGCATTGCATAACACATGATGGAACACTGTCAGTACATGTGTAGACTGCACAGTTGCTGTAGATCTATGTACAGTCCACTGGTCATGAATCACACAGTGTTGTGGTAATGTATGAATGTGTGTTGCTGGTCCAAGGACATGGTGATGTCTGAGGGCTACATAGTAGAATGCAGCTTTTACCTCTGTGATCTGCACCTAAGACATCTGTGATGGCTCTTGAGTGTGTACTGGTCAGTACATGTGAGTGGCCTTCATGTACGTGGGGACAGTAACACCATACTGTGCCCTTCCCTGTTTAGAATCCATGGGCATGCAAGACAACCCTTTGCAACTGCTAAGTGTGTGAGCATGCCCAGTATGCCATTGTGTAGATGGACACACAGTACATTCCAAACTGTGCCCTTCCGTGTTTAGAATCCATGTGCATGCAAGACAGCCCTTTGCAACTGCTAAGTGCGTGAGCATGCCCAGTACGCCGTTGTGTAGATGGACACACAGTACATTCCAAACGGACATGTGATACTAAGTGTGTGAGCATGCCCAGTGACACCTTGTGCCGGTGATGTTCCTCTGTGTATGGGTATGGTCATTGACATTCTGTATAGCGATGGTGGTCATCCAGGCAACAGATGTCCATACCCCACATCAGGATGGATGCCTACATTGAGCACACTGGTTGACTGTCTTGAAGGGTGTACTGTCTGTGGCGCGTCTTGTATCTATGTAGTGTTGTAATAGTGCTCTGTAGATAGGCAGTTGTCCCACTCACACCACTGTCGTGTGTTTGTCTACGTCTACCTTGGGACAGTAATATGCTTTTAGACTGCTCACTCTCTATACATTCCCTATCGGCGTCTTTGCCTTTGCGGATGATGTCCTCCACCTAGAAGTATGCCTCTGGGAGAGCTGTGTTCCAGTAATCTTGGTAGCGTGTTCTGTAACTGCGTAATGCTGTAGTGTGATAAGGTAGTTAGGTGTATGTTCGACTCCCAGCCCTGCCAAGTGTGTGTGTGTGTGTGTGTGTGTGTGTGTGTGTGTGTGTGTGTGTGTTTCTGGCTGCCTGGAGACAGAGTAATGCTTTTAGACTTCTCACTCCACATACATTCCCTTTCAGCGTCTTTGCCTTTGCGGATGATGTCATCCACCTAGAAATATGCCTCTGGGAGTGCTGTGTACCAGTAATCTCAATAGCACGTTCGGTAACTGTGTAATGCTGGAGTGTGGTAAGGTAGTTAGGTGTATGTTCGACTCCCAGCCCTGCCAAATGTGTGTGTGTGTGTTTCCAGGACTTAATGATGTTGTCACCCTAAAACCTGTTCTTAAACACTTACAACATACTAAACTTAAGTAATATTTGTACTGTAATGTTATATGGTTTAATATCAATTTTTAAATATTTTATCTTAATTTTTTGTCTGTGTGTCATATCACCAATGGGCTGCTGGTCATGTGATAATGACCCTCTATAAATTCAGTATGTTCTTCATTTGTAATTTGTAATGCACTGAAGAAGGGTTTTTATGCCTGAAAGCTTTGCTGTATTTTTTGCTGTGTTTTTATAAAGTGGTTTCTCCAGTTTACGTATGTTTCTTTGACTGCTGTTTTTCTGGACACGTTTTTTCATCAGCATGCCCAGTATGCCATTGTGTAGATGGACACACAGTACATTCCAAACTGTGCCCTTCCGTGTTTAGAATCCATGTGCATGCAAGACAGCCCTTTGCAACTGCTAAGTGCGTGAGCATGCCCAGTACGCTGTTGTGTAGATGGACACACAGTACATTCCAAACGGACGTGTGATACTAAGTGTGTGAGCATGCCCAGTGACACCTTGTACTGGTTATGTGCCTCTGTGTATGGGTATGGTCATTGACATTCTGTATAGCGATGGTGGTCATCCAGGCAACAGATGTCCATACCCCACATCAGGATGGATGCCTACATTGAACACACTGGTTGACTGTCTTGAAGGGTGTATTGTCTGTGGCGCGTCTCGTATCTATGTAGTGTTGTAATAGTGCTCTGTAGATAGGCAGTTGTCCCGCTCACACCACTGTCGTGTGTTTGTCTACGTCTACCTTGGGACAGTAATATGCTTTTAGACTGCTCACTCTCTATACATTCCCTATCAGCGTCTTTGCCTTTGCGGATGATGTCCTCCACCTAGAAGTATGCCTCTGGGAGAGCTGTGTTCCAGTAATCTTGGTAGCGTGTTCTGTAACTGCGTAATGCTGTAGTGTGATAAGGTAGTTAGGTGTATGTTTGACTCCCAGCCCTGCCAAGTGTGTGTGTGTGTGTGTGTGTGTGTGTGTGTTTCCGGCTGCCTGGAGACAGAGTAGTGCTTTTAGACTTCTCACTCCACATGCATTCCCTTTCAGCGTCTTTGCCTTTGCGGATGATGTCATCCACCTAGAAATATGCCTCTGGGAGTGCTGTGTACCAGTAATCTCAATAGCACGTTCGGTAACTGTGTAATGCTGGAGTGTGGTAAGGTAGTTAGGTGTATGTTCGAATCTCAGCCCTGCCAAATGTGTGTGTGTGTGTGGTTCCAGCTGCCTGGGTACAGAGTAATGCTTTTAGATGGCTCACTCCCCATACATTCCCTAGCGGCGTCTTTGCCTTTGCGGATGATGTTATCCACCTAGATGTATGCCTGTGGGAGTGTGGTGATGCTGGAACTCGGTAGCGCGTTCTGTTATTGCATAATGCTGTAGTGTGGTAGACTAGACAGGTAGGTGCTCAATTCCAAGGCATGGCAGCTGTGTGTGTTTGGCAGTTATACCGTATGTGTTGGTATCTGTGGGTGGCTAGCTGTGGGATGTGTTCAGTGTGTTTATTTGCTGACCTATATACTGTCCACAGCCCGCATATTCTGCCAAGACACTGGGTTGTCAACACACACATTCGTCAATAGGTCTGGTGAGTAACTGTCAGCAGTCCTACTCTTACCCTTGATACGGTCTGACCCGTGTGACGCAACATAACACACGTGCCTTGATAGTAACAACACTACATGATGCAGGTGGCACATGTTGTTTCCTTTTCATTCCTGTCTAATGCATTGCTGTCATGTGGTCCGCTGTTGTGATATAAATGCCATATTTACATATGTGTGTACATGTATATGTGTGTATGTGTGTATATATATATATATATATATATATATATATATATATATATATATATATATATATATATATATATATATATATATATATATATATATATATCTTTATATATGTCCATGTATATATGTATACAAATAATATATATGATATATGTAGATGTAGAGGTGGACATAGATGTGAACATATATGTCTTGGGTCATCAGCACTATTGAATGTTTGTGCCGGATGATCTGTACGTGACAACCTGGGATCTATGTATATCTGCCATGGCGTGGCGGTAATGCACATCATCTGTAGTGTTAAGGGCCACGGGTTGTAGACGTGTAGACACTGGTTATTTTGTTGCTGGGAAGACCATGGGACATTGAATATGGTGATAGTAAGGCACCTGTTGCCAGTTGTGTATGGATCTAAGCGACACTGAGCAGTGGTTATTACTTTGGAGGTTCGGTAATGGTCATATACCTATTCATTAGAAGACTATAATATGTAGATGAGGTTGACTATAGTGTATCACATTTATCACCAGGGTGTGCTGCTGGTCCCCGGAGTGTATGTGTGTAGTCAGCCGGGTGCAGGTCTCGAATATAGTTGACAGCATGGGAGGGGGGTCAGGCATACTGTATGTACATTGCAGAACTGTGCCTCGGGAGGGCTCCTGCCTTAGCACACCTAAGCTAGGGGTGTGTCTATACCTGCCTGGTAACACTGGGAGGGATGACAGCAGTGGTGGGGTAGTCAGGGTGTACAGGCTGCAGAAACAGGTGTTGATCAGCACAATCAGCAGATGATATGGCCAGTCTGCACATGAACAGTACATTAATGTGAGCAAGCAGCATGCACACAGGTTTCATCCGCACTCTACACCACCGGTGTATACCTGCAGGGACATTTCACGACACAGTCCAACCAAATGACACGGGCTGCAGCAGGCAACATATATCAACGTGTAGGAGGCTGTGGCAGTGAGGATTTGTATGCTGCCGAACAACCCTTACTGGGGTGATATAAGACTTTATAGACCGAGGGCGACTTTCCATGGGCTACATGGGCTGGGGATGTTGGAGCACTATGGGGTGGACAGAGACCTCCTACAGCAGCTTGTTGACCTGTGCCTGCCACACCTGACACATCAAACAGGCTGAGGGAAACACATCACAGTGGATACCATGGTATGTGTTGGCCTAGGTGTACTAGCCACAGGTACCTCACACAGCACAACTGGGGATATCATGGGTATCTCACAGGCATCTGCATCCAGAGTGTTGCACCAATTCACAGACGTCATGTCAACACATGCTAGTGAGCACGTACATGTCCTCAACACACGTGATTAGTAGACCAGCAATATGCATCTGTTCAACCACATGAATGACTACCCTGGGGTACTGGATGCTATAGCCTGCACACACACACACATCGTAGCACCACCTGGTGAGTGGGGTAGGGCCTACAGTCACTGCAGGGGCATACCCTCCAACAGCTAGGCCATATGCGATGGCCAGGGCATGAGATTGAATGTGCGTGCTGTCTGCCCTGGAAGCTATGATGTGTCCGATATATGGCTTCTGACACAGCTGTAGCACACCAATGCCAATATGGACATCCCCTACAGTCTCCTAGTGGGGGATGCTGGGTAAACACTGGTGTCATGGCTGATGACACCCATCAGCAATGTACACACACCTGAACACTCACACCATACTGAGGCGGATGCACAGGCAAGACGTATACTTGTTTATGTGTTTGGGATGCTCAGTTCACAGTTATGGTATCTGGACACATCCGTTGGAGCTCTGCAGTATTCACAAGCTACATGCATACAAGTTGTTATGGTATTTGCTATGCTACACAATCTTATCCTGCAGTAACAGTTGCAGCAGGAACAGCATGAGGCAGGGCCACACAGCCCAACACCACTGCTAAGGCCTGTACAGGCACAGTGTGACTTGGTGAAGGAACTACCTGAGCAGGGCATAGTCGGCGAAAGCCTGTGCACAGTATGACCTGCCCTTGGCAAAGAGGCAACACAAGGCATATGCACTGACACAGTAGGTACCCACGGATTTCCCCTCTCTGAACCGCACACAGTTCAATGGATGCCAAACATGACAGTACCTGTGCTCGGCCATGTATAGGAGGTGCACTGTGTGCATCCGACATAGGCAGCACTCCAGCACCGTCCTCAAGTCTGGAACACACCCAGGGTATGTCTATTGACCTAACAAGTGGCATTTGTATTAGAATGTGTAGTAACCCATTGCTATGGTATGTATGTGAGCATACAAGTGACTATGGTGGCCAAATGTTAGGGCAGCAGACAGTACACATCCATAGTGGCACCATGACCTCTGTAGCACATACGGGGGTCACAATGGTAGCCTGTAGTACACAGGGTGTCCTAACCCACTGCAGATTATGGGCTGACCATCATGTGTGTCCGTACAGCCCACATACGTTCCATGCAGGTGGACAGATGTGGACCAATACAGACAAATGATATAAGATGGCCTATGGATATGCCCAATGAATGACCCCAACCCCCTAAGACACACACAGTCGACAGCAGGCCAGGCAGTTTGATGTAGGTTATGTAAGCTAGGACGTCCAACACCACTGCGCTGGTAATTAAAGCTGGGAACTGACGTACCCTGGTATCCCTCCAACCAGCAATTTAGGTAGGTCCACACGCTGACATGGAGTACCTGGCATACCAGTTCAGTAGCAGCAGATGTGTACAACTGTTGGCTGTGCCCCCTGTCAAACCTACACATGTGAGAGTCATGTGTACAACCCACAGTGCTGTGTAGGACTGTGGTTGTGGTTGGATGTCCCCCCACGCTATGCAGACAAGTAGCAACTGTCAATGCCACATGACCATTATCTACCCTGCAGATACAGCATGACACCTGTCTGTGTAGAACGGAGGGGTCAGCAACACAGTACTAACTATCTGGACATGTGACACATACAATACAGTGGACCATACTTGGCATGCTCACACACATGACGGTATGACGGTAATGTCGGTCGACAACATGCGTAACAGTCATACTGGGCATGCTCACACACTGAAACACAGGACGGCCAGGCATGCATACACCAGTGGTCCAGACATATCTGCCAGTACATTGCTATACTGTTGGATGTCTGCGCTGTATGGTGTGTGTGTGGTCGAGTGTCTGTACATATGCCATGGTCTATTGTTAATTCACATGAGCTATGTGCGCAGGGTACTTCTACCATCATGTGTATAGGGCGGTTCTTTGTTTGCAGACAGGCCGATGCCTTTGGATACAGACTGGGTAAGGCACATTCCAGCAGGTGGGAGCAGTTGTGCGTGGGTTTGCACAGTGTTCAGCACTGCTGACCTCTGGTCACAGCACCTTATACACGTTTAGACTCCACATTTCTTTGACAGTGCACTACTGGCATACTGGTAGACAAACACACTTACATCCACTCGCTCACTGACATTTCTGCTTACATTTGTCACTCACACTGGGTGTGTGCGATCCCTTGTGATGCGTATTACATCGGACTACATGACTACAATATCGGGTATGTGTAACCATTTTGCGATGGCAGGCGTTCGACTGTACAGACTCAGCGGCCTGTCCCATGACTTAATCATATGATATGCGTGTTCCTCATATGATCTGCTCCCATCTGCCTGATACATGGGAACCGATACTCTACAATGCTGACATGTGACTTGAGTTTTTAACGCAGCTGTCCTGTCTACTGCATACCTACTGCACGTTGTCCACCTTTCAGATCGCATGACAGGAGACTGTAGGTGTGACACCTTTCCCACTTTGCATGGGACAGTCCCTCATCACGCATATCTCATGTGACAATACCAGAACTCTCCACCAATTGGGGACACATTTCTACAGAATCAGGGACAGGTCAAGAAAAATCAGCGACACTTTTACAAAAGTAGTGCTATTAACTTGAAACACTGACAGAATCTGAGCATATGACTTAATACACATATTCTGAAGTAACAGTTGTTTATAACTCTTACTTATTGTCATTAGTCAGTAAGTGTAATTCACCACCTTTCCTTCAACAGCCACTAATTTTAGGACTGATTAAGAGGGACAGAGTTAAACTTTCAGTCAAACTCAGGGACTTACTTGACATTCAAGGACAGTTGAGTGGTATGGACAATACTCTATCCATTGCAACTGTCTTGATTAGGGAACATTCTCATGTTGTACATGTTTGCACTGGTTGCTTGTTACAGGTCTTGTATACCTGACACGTTGATATGTCATATGTAGTAGAATAAGCAACTTTACTGCTGCTAGACTACGCTTTGATTTGTCCTGATATGTATATTTCTGTACTATGCATGGCTGTAGGTATGTTCTGCCCTGGTACATCTGACATTTCTACAGAGCAGGTTCCACTTTGGCCATTCAGAATGGTGGCGGCCCTATAGACCCTATATGTAGAGCTATCAAATGTGTCAAGGCAACACATACCCACAGCCAGTAGTAAATGGACGACTTCCACGGTTTGCATACGTTAAGATTATTCATGTAGCATTATAATTGATAATACTGTTTCCTATTACATGTAGCTGTTACTGATACAACAAATTGATGTCTGACACCACTACACACACTATATAGCCTCCATTCCCAAACTCACAGGCTATGTGCCATAACTGTTATTTTGCAGGACACAACTGCCCAGACGGGTGTGTCCCTCGCAGGCATACGGGTGTTGAACCCCTTCTATTATGCTATCATCTAGCTAAGGTGGTCAGCAACTTATGCACTTTCCATCAGTAGCAGAACTCACATACCAATGGGTGTAAATGAACACTGTATCAGGAACAATGCATAACACCCTGTGGGACACATTTAGATGATTGGTTCTATTAACCAGACACATTCACAGTCACAGAGCATATGTATTCATTCACGTTTGTCGAGGTACATGCTGTTTATGACTCATACATGTTGTCATCTATCATTACCTGTATTTCGCCACCTGTTCACCTAATATCACTAGTTCTGGAAGTGTTTAGTTGGACTTTGTTACATTCTGATACATAACTATGGATGTCCATGCTAATCTGGTACATGGCACTGATTTGGTCTCTATGTATTCCCCGATGGTTTACAGACTATCCGGTAGATGTGCTCTTCAGGTTTGTGAGGTGTAGGCATATGCTATGCCCACATAGGAATATTAATGACTTCCACTGGGTGGGCCTACTACATCTCTGCCAACCAGCACCTGCACACTTAAGCCCATTAATGCATACCCATGGTCCACCTACTTGGCACCCCTCTACAGCAGTCATGACAAATACTGCGAGCGCAGCTGGGGTATGAGCACACCCCTACACATTTCCCACTCTTCCCGTCTCGGGACACATGTCGTACGTTTTGTCAACCCATGTATTATCACACTTGCACAACCTACTGTTCCATGTACACCTACATCCTGCTCAGTGTCAGCAGATTCACACGCATTCTGAATTTTGGGGTCCCGCAAGGGACACCGTTATCCATGTTTAAAGTGTAGACCTTGCAGAACTCTCTCACTGGTACTTTCCTACCAGTGTTTTGGACAGTGGCAGTGTATTGATCTGTATTGCCTGTCTGTATGTCTGTCCGGCCTAGCTGGGCAATGTGGGGTGTACAACGTTTATTTATTGGACCTCCCAGTCACATATGCCCGGGCTGTAAATATGTTACCCCTAATTGCTGTGAAGTAACCTATTTATGTACATGTGTATATCTACACTGACATATATATTTTGTTTTGTGTGTATGTGTATATATCACTACCTGTTGTTTGTGTATATATATCTATGTGTATGTAAATTAATATAGATACATGTATATATATGTTTTTATCTATATATACATCTGTATGTCCATTAACCTATACATTTCCCGGACATGGACACTTACACATGCGTATTGGGTTTTATCTCTGCTTCAACAGCATACTATTGCCTTAGTCATTATGACATCAACACTTCACTCTGGTGAACTTGTGCTCAGTATTTTGCACGTTATACAGCAGACAGATGTCGCACGTTTTTCATGTCTGGGGTGCTGCTGCTAACTGGAATGTGATACAGTGTCATTCGACCTATTACTCGTATGCACAGCCTATTATTCCTGCTACTGTGTTTGTTTCTGTGCACATTCATATTATTACTGTTGATAGGATGTGTGTTTGTGTTACTGTGACTGTACGTCAACATAGTGTTGTCTTCATGTAGTTGTGTCTTTCTGCTTTTCCCGATTTGGGGTTGTCACAGCAGAACTCCGATCCGCTCATGGGTGGCGTATAGGTTTTACATGCTGGGCTGCCAGCCCTGATGCACAACGTCCGACAACGATACGCCCATTCATGCATGTCTCCACGCAAATGACGCTCTATCTGGGAATCACACCTACGTACTAGCTAACCTCCACGGGCCGCTTCATTGCACCCAGGGCAACATACCCTAGCACTCCTGTGTCCATAATCGCATATCCATAGTTTCTCCTGCACACCCGTGTTGAGTTTCCACCCATAACAGCCATTATACAACTGATATCGCAGCCATGACACACCTTTACACATTGCCCTCTCATGAGCGTTGGGGCCCTACACACATTTTGTACCACCTCGTGTATTCACAGGCTTACCATCCATTCATATTTGCACATACGTGCCTTTCCAGGTGTTATGGATTACGAACGATTTGCGGGTTACAAGTGTAGGTGGTCGCAACATGTACTACATTCCGTCTGTTTACAATGTTGATGTAGCACTTCAACGTTGTTATGGCCACTGGTATAACCCTGCCTCCAGTGAGAAGAGTGGTGCTCTACTCACACTTGTGCAGCTTTATGTGACATACGCTGCGAGCACTTCAAAATTCCTTTCTTGCTCTGGATTCCTTTCACAACCCTTATGTTTGCTTTCGTCTTTCGGTGTTCCTTGCATATCTATATCTATATATATATATATATATATATATATATATATATATATATATATATATATCTGTGTGTGTGTAGATATATATATATATACATATATATATATATATATATATATATATATATATATATATATATATATATATATATATATATGTGTGTGTGTGTGTGTGTGTATCATCATCATTCTCTTCGGCTTTTCCTGTTAGGGGTCGCCACAGCAGATCATCTCTTTCCATTTCTTCCTATCCTCTGCATCTTGCTCTGTCACACCAACCGCCTGCATGTCCTCTTTCACCACATCCATAAACCTTACCTTAGGCCTTCTTCTTTTCCTCTTACCTGGCAGCTCCATCATTAGCATCCTTTCCCAATATACCCATCATCCCTCCTCAGCACATGTCCAAACCAACGCAATCTCGCCTCTCTTGCTTTGTCTCCAAACTGTCCAACCTGTGCTGACCCTCTAATATACCGATTCCTAATCCTATCCATCCTAGTCACACCGATTGCAAATCTTAACATCTTTAACTCTGCCACATCCAGCTCTGACTCCTGCCTTTTGTCAATGCCACTGTCTCCAACCCATATAACATAGCTGGTCTCACTACACTCTTGTAGACCTTCCTTTCACTCTTACGGATACCCGCTCTGTCAGAAATGACTCCTGACACTCTTCTCCACCCATTCCACCCAGCCTGTACTCTCTTCTTCACCTCTCTTCCACATTCACCATTACTCTGAACTGTAGATCCCAAGTCCTTAAACTCTCGCCCACCTTACCAACTCTACTCCCTGCATCCTCACCATTCCTCTACCCTCCCTCTCATTTACACACATATATTCTGTCTTAGCCCTGCTGACCTCATTCCTCTGCTCTCTAGAGCATGTCTCCACCTCTCCAGAGTCTCCTCAACCTGATTCCTACTCTCACTACAGATCACAATGTCATCTGCAAACATCATAGTCCACGGGCGCCCTGTCTGATCTCATCTGTCAACCTGTCCATCACCACTGCAAATAAGAAAGGACTCAGAGTTGATCCTTGATGTAATCCCACCTCCACCTTAAACGGATCTGTCACTCCCACTGCAGTCCTCACCACTGTCACACTACCTCGTACATATCCTGTACCACTCTTACGACTTCTCTGCCACTCCCGACTTCCTCATACAATACCACAACTCTTCTCTAGGCACCCTGTCATATGCTTTCTCCAAGTCTACAAAGACACAATGCAACTCCTTCTGACCTTCTCTGTATTTCTCCATCAACACTCTCAGAGCAAACATTGCATCTGTAGTGCTCTTTCCTGGCATGAAACCATACTGCTGATCACTAATCATCACCTCCCTTCTTAACCTTGCTTCCACTACTCTTTCCCATTACTTCAAGCTGTGACTAATCAGTTTTATCCCTCTGTAGTTACTGCAGCTCTGCACATCACCCTTATTCTTAAAGATAGGTACCAAAACACTTTTTCTCCACTCAGGCATCCTCTGACTTTCCAAAATTTCATTAAACAATCTAGTTAGAAATTCCACTGCCATTTCTCCTAAGCACCTCCATGCTTCCATTGGTATGTCATCAAGGCCAACAGCCTTTCCATTTTTCATCCTCTTCATAGCTGCCCTTACTTCCTCCTTGCTAATCTGTTTCACTTCCTGATTCACTATCCCCACATCATCCAACCTTCTCTCTCTCTCATTCTCTTCATTCATCAGCCTCTCAAAATACTCTTTCCATCTACTCAACACACTCTCCTCTTGTGAGTACCTT
Organism: Protopterus annectens; assembly: GCF_019279795.1. Taxonomy (NCBI): domain Eukaryota; kingdom Metazoa; phylum Chordata; order Ceratodontiformes; family Protopteridae; genus Protopterus; species Protopterus annectens. Next base: position 1,932,645,868 of record NC_056729.1, on the reverse strand, counting down.
TCCTCACTATCCTTATCACCCTTACATGCTGCACATCTTTCCCAGCTCTGTCCCTCTGTCTAGCTAATCGGTACAGGTCCTTTTCTCCCTCTTTAGTGTCCAATCTCTTGTACAACTCTCCATATGCCCTATCCTTAGCTTTCGCCACCTCTCTCTGCCATGCGCCTCATCTCCTTATACTCATGTCTACTTTCTTCATCTCTTTGACAATCCCACTTCTTCTTCGCCAGCCTCTTCCTCTGTATACTCTCCTGTACTTCCTCATTCCACCACCAGGTCTCCTTGTCCTCCTTCCTCTGTCCAGATGTCACACCAAGCACCTTTCTAGCAGTCACCCTTACTAGTTCTGCTGTAGTTACCCAGCTATTCGGTAACTCTCCACTGCCTCCCAGTGCCTGTCTTAACTCTTCCCTAAACTCCACTTCACAATCACCCTTTTTAACTTCCACCATTTAATCCTCGGCACAGCTTTCACATTCCTCCTCCTCTTCTTGATCACCAACGCCATTCTACATACCACCAATCTATGCTGCTTAACTACACTTTCCCCTGCCACCACTTTACAGTCTCCAATCTCCTTAAGACTGGCCCTCCTACATAGTATATAATCAACTTGTGAGCATCTTCCTCCACTCTTGTACGTCACCCTATGCTCCACCCTCTTCTTAAAATACGTATTCACCACAGCCATGTCCATCCTTTTCGCAAAATCCACAATCATCTGACCTTCTGCATTCCTCTCCTTAAATCCATACCTACCCATCACTTCCTCATCCCCTCTGTTCACTTCACCAACATGCCCATTAAAGTCCGCCCCAATCACTAGTCTCTCACCCTTGGGTACACTCACCACAACTTCATCCAACTCACTCCAAAATTTCTCTTTCTCTTCCATCGCACACCCAACTTGAGGAGCATATGCACTAACAACATTCATCATTACACCATCAATTTCGAGCTTCATAAACATCACTCGGTCAGACACTCTTCACGCCTAAAACACTCTTGGCATATTGTTCCTTTAGTATAACCCCTACCCCATTTCTCCTGCCATCCACACCATGATAAAACAATTTGAACCCGTTTCCTAAACACCTGGCCTTACTTCCTTCCATCTGGTCTCTTGCACACACAATATATCAACCTTCCTTCTCTCCATCATATCAGCTAGCTCTCTTCCTATACCAGTCATACTGCCAACATTCAAAGTTCCTACCCTCACTGCTACACTCCTAACCTTCCTCCTATCTTCCTGCCTTCGGGCACGCCTTCGCCCCTCCTCTTCTCCTTCGCCAACAGTTGCCCAATTTCCGCCAGCACCCTGTTGGCTAACAGTACTAGTGGCGGTCGTTGTTAACCCGGGCCTCGACCGATCCGGTATGCAATTATGAAAAGTTCTCCGCATCAGTAATTTTTGGCAGAAGTTTTATGCCGGATGCCCTTCCTGACGCAACCTCCCATTTATCCGGGCTTGGGACCGCACAAAGAAATGCACTGGCTTGTGCATCCCCAGTGGCTGGGTGTGTGTATATATATATAGATATATATATATATATATATATATATATATATATATATATATATATATATTTATATATATGTCTGTATATAGATAAATATGCAGATATATAATTGCATATTTCTGTTATGTCTGTGGATATTTATCTAAACACACATCTATCTATCCATATATATAAAAGTTATAGCTGTACAAGACAACATACATTTGCTATGCTAATAGCTACGTACATCAGCGCAGGCGCACTTGCATCTACTTATTCTGAGTTACATATGTTTACAGGCACTTCTTTGGGATTACATGTGCCTTATTCCTTATGAAAGTACCACTTTGATGGAATCCGGTTAACGGACCCATGCGAACGCAGTCAACTTTACATGTATAAATGTTGGCTTTACAGCACAGAGGCATTCATTACACAATTAATATGTGCTATAGTCGTACTTGAACTGGGAATGCCTTTACGCTGGATGCTGTAACCACTACACTATTGGTGTTCTGGCTCATTTATATGTATACCCATGGTTCATAGCTACTCTGACATATGCCTCACCACTTCCCTTACACAGCAGGAATCCATTCTCCTGCTGGGAAAAAAATGCAGTACTACAATTAGGACATTCCCTGTTTCCTACTGCTCTGGACCCGTGCTGCAAGTCTACTCAATCCAAGGATATTCAGAACTCTGACGCTTATAGTCCTAGCACATACGCGTGTTTGATTGTCAGGGTGTTCATGTGCTGGTCCGGGTTTAGGCTCGGCCGACTGCCCTGGTGCTTTTCAAAGATCAGATGTAGCACATGGACAGAGTTAGTCTAGATTTTAACATTCTACCTGTGTTTACAGATGCAGGTGTTTGGGCACCTCTGACCACATTATTGGGTGGGCGCTACATAATTTAGGGCGGGGAGTGGTTCCACTATATAATGCAGGTCAGGGGGTGGTTTCCACATGTTTCCCTTCCCCTTTGACTATTTAATTCATTTATAGATACAATGAATATTATTCTGGACATCTGTTATAAATTCACTACAGGTATGCAATAGTCCTGTCAACAGATGTGACGGTTGGTGTACTTATGTGTACAGACCTCTGTGATACTCGGGGACTCATTTCTACAGTGACAGGGACAAGGCTATGACAACTCAGGGACAATCATGGACACTTCTACCATATTAGTACTATTAACTTGGAACATGTTGACAGATTCGTAATACTACTAATTTTCTGCAGTTAAATGTGTCTATTACTCTTCATTTTTGTAAGTAGTCATTCTCATTCAGCACCTTTCCCCCAAAGGTCACTGGCTTTCTGAGTGGTTAAGAGGCTGGCCAGTTATTGTGCGAATGCTCTGACCATTGGTAGCACTGACATTGTCATATGTACAGGTTGGGATGTATTCTGGAGACTAGTGTTGCCACCTTTTCAAATGGCCAAGTTGGGACATTTTCAGAACACACATCAGATTTTACAAGCCGACACATACCCATGCTCAGTACAAAGGATAGAACTTTACTTATTTGCCTACATAAAAGCCTATTGTCGTAGCAGTTTAGTTGCTTATTCTGTTTCTTGTAACATTTAGGTATTTTAGATACTGAAATAATTATTTTCTGCAACTATTACATAACATATGGGACATAATTATGTCCTACAATCCCAGGAAATCTGCCATTTGTAATGTATTTTGTCAGGACACAACTTTCCAAAGAGGGACTGTCCCTCGCAAAGTGGGACAGATGGTAACCCTACTGCGGACAACAGATTGTTTGGGCCAACACATAGCCATGGTCAGTGCAGGTTTAGAACATTCATTTGTTTCCTAGCTGTGAGCCTTATACCTTTGGCACTTTTGTTGTTTGCCTGTTTCTTCTACGAATTACGTTTATTCTATCCTGAAATGACCACTTTAGGCAACTGTTACTTGCAGTATGGTACATAGTTATTTCATACAATCGCAGGACATTTGGCATTGTATCATTGTTGGTCAGGTCACACGTACACACACATTAGTTGTCCCTCACACAGTCGATCAGGGGGTATCCTGTTTACGTCAGTGCCTTCATCACCCTTATACCATGTGCTACTATGCAAATGTGTGCAATATATTCTCACTTATTCATGTTGGGATACGTGCATCACGGGCAGGTGTTTGATCCTGGGTAGTAGGTTCTGCATGACCATCTAGGGCTGGACAATCTCATGCACCACTACTGCTCATTCAGAAAACTGTGAAAAACTGCACTCAGAAAGCAACTACAAAATCCAAAAAAGCGCAGTAGGCAAAAGAGGGGCACTCCGACCAGTTAGCAAAAATCACTCGATTTAATAAATATCCACAAACAGCTTCACAAACAGCATTAACACAGTTCATTCACTGATTAGTGTGTTTAAATGTTTTTTTATGATGTTTATTGGTTAATGTTTTAATTCTGAGCTATTTAAGAAATAATTAGTGGTATTATTTGTTATCTGATGAAGTCCAAGTTGTATGTGGAAGAAAACGCGTATTGTTTCTCACTGTAAAACCACTACTTAGTGGAACTTCCCCGGGTCATGATTGAAAAGGGTCTTCAGACCAGAGCACATACCTGATTGCTATATGGTAAATTAAATAAATAAATACATACATTTTTTTAAGTGAATATTCCTTGAATTAAATAATGCAAGAAACTCTAATGTGCCATAACAAACAGAAACTTGAAACAACAGTGGCATGTCCTGATAGTACTGACTAAAGGAATTTATTCTATGTAGTTTCTATAACAACTGAGTTTATGGAGAAGTAACCAGATGGATGTACAGATGCTGTGTGTATACTGCATACTTTTTAGTTTGGTACTACATAGTGTTATGCAGTTTATGTGTTTACATAAATTATTCAGAACACCACAAAAGTCATGTATTTCTGTGATTTATAAAAATAATTTTGTTATTGTAAACCTTCATTACATCACCCAAACATAAATCTAGCCAATAAATCCTTTTACTAAAGGTCATTTTCCAAAAGAATCCAGTGAAATCTGAAATGATGGCAACTAGGACCAGAGCTGTCAAAGCTACTCAGCCAATGGGATAACTAGAATTAAGTCAGAGTTAATTATTGTTCAGACACTTGCTCATTTTTAATTATTTGTCTGAGGAGGGCTGTATCTGACGCTAAAGTATTGTCACCATTTTCTCTGCAATATTTGAGATAGAAGGAGGCATAATGGGATAATTATGTGCTGCTAATTCAAGGCAAATGGTGTTCTACATCCACATTTATTTATTTTTGTTAATTATTTTTTAAATCTTTTTTTTTTAATGAAAGTGTTTTAATGCATGAAGATGCAAATACACTTCTGTTGATATAGTGTACTGGGTGAGTTCTGACCTTCCCCACACCCTGACATGTCCTCTCCAGTTAGGTCAGACTACAGAGTTGTCTCCTTCAAGATAAAAATCAGTTCCATAACACAAGTAAACCATGCATCATTTAGGGACTATTGTAAGGCAAACTACCTTTTATTAAGCAATAACTTGTCAAAAATTCAAGCTGAATAACAATTAAGAGGACTAAGTCCAACAAAGCCATTTATGAGGTAAAGATAGCTTCCCAGGCCAAGGACAATCATAGGGCCTTCTTCAGCTATGTCCAAAACTTTCCAAAACTTTATTGCAGCCCACAATAGTGTGCCAGACTGGCTGTAAATGGAGTCATGCTCATGGAGCTGGGAGATATAGTAAATCTACTCCTGAGAAATTCAGTTCCAAGTTACCTAATACTTAGTAACCAAGACAAAGATAGACTTTTGTAGTGATTTTACTACTCATTTAATGCAAAAACATAAACTGTGGCGGTCTCATTTTCAGCAAACATAAAACTAATGCAGTGTATACTGCTAGACGGGCCTCATACTTTTTGTAGTCTGAGGTAGGCTGCCAGTTTCTAAAAGCTTGAGGTTTTCTTTTTACTGCAGGGAAAGTAAAATTGATCACTCAGAATGACAAGAGAAGTCAGCAGGTCCTAAATGACATTCTGGCTTCCACAGATCATAGGTGATCCAATCTTTTCAAAGAAGAGATGCTTCTGCGTGTGCAGATTCTTGAGGGGACATGTTTATGATTTATGGACTTAGCTTCACAGTCATAGAATGAGCACATTGGTCTGCTATTCCTTTGGCAGTATCTAAACCAATCATCTTGACTAGCAGTTAGTATTAATGTTCCCTCGTATAAAAGTTAAATACTTGAAAGCTTGTACTGTGTGTGTGTGTATGCATGTATCGAACAGGCCTGAATGTTAAGCAATCTGACTGGTTAACAAGCTAAAAGGGGCATGCAAAATATGCTAATTTTATACCTAAAGTAAATCCTACTAAAAAAAAATAACTGCATTATACATACATACATACATTCATAGACAATGTAGAAGCAGTTAATTTTATTTTTATAAAATAAAATTGTATTTTAGTTTTGCACAAGTTCAAAGTCTGATATAAGTTCAAATATTAACACTGTTGTTCTTCTGTTTATTTTGTGTATTGTGTTTCATATTGTCTTTTCTTCAGTTTGTGATTAAAAATTGGTATCCCACAATCCCATTGGAGTGGGTGGGGTTATATAATTATGTAGGCAAATTTTATGTTAATCAGCATACAGATTTTTGGCCCATTGTACCTATTTTTCATGGGCCTTTGTCCAGATTTTTTATGATTCCAGGTTGAGAGGTATGATGACAGGTCTGTTACAAAACATGCCAGTAGTCCTATGGGGTCTAAATTAAAACCACAAAAGCTTACTTTTGCGAATACAAAGTATCGACACATAAATGTCGAAATCCAAAAACAGCAAAGGATGAAAATGACGTTGAACGTATTCCCAGAAGCAACAGCGCCATACAGGTAAGGTAAACCTAACGGAACAAACGTAAGGCAAAACACTTTTTAAAATGTTTTTGCAGGGGGGGCAAGCCCCCCTGCATCCCCCACCCATCCTACTTAAATATACCAACTCTGTGACTGCACTACAGTGGGGGAAAGGATTTATTTCCTCATCCCCACGATCACTCTGCTGGCCAAAAAAAAAAATTCCGAATTCACATTTTTAGCTCTTCGCTGTTTTAGGACTTCGACATTTATGTGTCGATTACTTTGTATTCACAAAATTAAGCTTTTGTGATTCTAATATAGACCCGTCCTATGCATATGTGTAGTATAACAAACTACAGATTTCACAATGTACAATAAATGTTACTGAAGGATTATGAATGGCCTGGGAAAGAGGTCATTTTCATAACATTGATATGTATGTGGTGTAATACATGTGGCAGGTCTTTTTATATTGCCACTTCTATCTACTGCTTCACAGTATTTATTGATGTGTCACATAATACAATCAGTCATACAGGCAGACATCTGAAACAACTAATTATTACTTCAATGTCACATGCGCACTAACATAACTGTAAATAGGTTATATGATATGTAATTAACAACATCAAAACTTATGAAACGGGGCATGTGTAATGTTTTCCCAAGTTACATCAAAGTACAGTACATCTTTTGTGTCATTGTAACTGCCATCATATCTGGGTCATAAGGTTTATTTATATGTTGCATATCAGAAGACACAAAGGTATAATAATAGCAAATGTAATATTATGATTTTGCAACTTTCTAAATGTTCTTATATTGATAATATAAATAAAAGACCAAAACGACTTAGCATGCCCATCATATGTTTTCATTAGCATGTTCTGGTACATTACATGTTAATGCAGTACTTAGTTTATCAGAGAAAAAATGTCTATAGTAACTTGTACATTTTCTGATGTATGCGCTTTTAGTATGCATGGAAAACACACATATAAATAGCAAATAGACATAAATATCAAGTTGCAAGACAAGTATGCTATTCCACCCTACCACACAACACTGATATGAGGACTGATTCTAAAAGATGCATTTCAATGTAAGTTAATGCTGACACTGCCAGCAAATCTTTCAAAATATGGACCCCTAGTGCAAGTATATTAATAGATAAACCTTACACCGATGTCAGTCACAAAGTCTGAGAGCTATTCTTTAGAATGTGGCCCTATTTGTTATTCAGTGTGACCCTCACACATTTATTTTGAGGTGTCAATATAACATTTACATTTCCACTATAACTCATTATGTGCAACTACTGTTTCATGTTGGCATATTATGGTTACAATATGTACGTTAAAAAATATATTGTAAGATTAACAATCAATGGTCCATGTAAAATGTATATGCAAATGAGATAGACAATGCAACATGGTTAATAAGTGACATCACAACGTGATATAATCCAAAGGCAATTTGAAAGATTTCAAACAACTATACACAGTGACAAGCACAGTGACAGCATGTAATAGCTAGAGATTATGTATATGACACACGTACATATCAATCAATCTCAACAAATGTATCACTGTCACTGCCTTTGTTTGTATTATGTTTACATATATACTTGCACAGTCAAAAAATTATTGATGATCATGAATATATTAGGAGACATCTCAGACATATAAAAAAGCTAAAACTGGCTTCTGATACAAAAATTCCAGGAAACTGGATGCCAGGTAGTGTTCAACAAGCCATCACATTGCAGTTATACAGTACTGCAAAAGCTGCGGCGCTCAAGCAGTGCATACCAATAAATATCTACCAATAGCAATATGCAGTTGTATGACCACAAACAAGCCAGCCCTGGTGAGCTCCAGATACAGAAAAATCCACATATATCTGTACTTACTGAAGAATAGCCTCTACCATCTGACAAATGTTTGCAGAGACTGATGACTGACTGAGTTGTCCACAAGTTGTATGTTCAGTGACTGATTTACAGATACTCTGTGATGCTTAATTGTATAGTAGTAGATGAGACTGCATTCAATGTGATATAGACAACATCAGGATGGCTTAGCATTTACGTTGTTTGTTGTTGTTATATGCAATCATGAATGAATAACAGGTCATTTTCATAAGCTGATGTTTTACTGTCTTGTTTCTGTATAAATTTCAGCAGTTGTGTATCATATCATGACAGTCACATTTGACAAGAGAAGTCAGCAGGTCTTGGTTGTGCCAAGTTTGCAGTCATCAGCAAACTTGGTCAGCTACATCCCCTTTGTTTTGGCCTGAACTTCCACAAAATAAATACCAAACAAAAGCAATGTTCCTACTATCAAATAAACAACAATACTTTATGTATGAATGCTGTAGTCAGGTATTTGGGCACACTAGTAGCCTGTGACCTAAAGTTTAACCACCGTGTGTCCACTGTAATAAGAAAGGCATTCTATGCCACGTATTTGATTATCAAAGGCATAGCCTCATGAGCAAAGGAGGTTATAACCCCCTATACTCCTCCCTTATCAGGCCCATTATTGAGTATAATGCCCCTTTTGGTATGTACTGATCCAGGCATCTACAGCAACCAGACAGACCCCAGTGATTGTTAACTAAGAAGATCCAGGGTCTTCAGCACATGCCTTACACAGACAGACTGAAGTCTTTGTCACTGTACTCAGTATCATATAGGCTGCTTAGGGGACAACTGTGTTTGGCTTACAGAGCAATCTCTGACACAACCTGATGAAGATGCTGCACATCTGTAAGTCAAATGGGACTGGAATTACCCACTCCAACAACCTAAATCTGGCCTGCGATTTAAATAGTACATGCTGGAGAGACAAATGCATCTCACAGAGGTTGCCACATCTCTGGAATAGGCTGCCAGTTCATGTTAAGCAGAGTACCTCTATGACTCTGTTCAAAAGGATCCTGGATGAATGGATGGTGAAACCCCAAATTCTTGGCAGGAATAGCTCCCACACCCCTCTTGGACACGGGCAGTCATTTCTAATAATAATCTTAGGCACTGACTACACTTTTTCTCTTGAAATATAATGAGTGAAATAGGCTAGGCTTAAAATGACCCTTGGGTTAATAGCCTAGTAACCTCCTATGAACCAATGAATCGATGAGTATGGGAGATGACTGTTGAAGAAAAATGGCTATCCCTGCTGAGCTGATAAGGATAAATAATCAATCTGTCTTTGTAAGACTTGTATGCATTCCTGTAAAACAAGATAGAATAATTTACTGTAGCCATTTTTATCACATTGTTAAAGTGGCAGTAAAGTGGTCTTTTAATACTGCAATGTTCTGAAATATCCAAAACACCTGGCACCTGAGACACCAAACGTCCCCACATGGTCATTCAACACTAGTAACCTCCAAAAAACAACCAACTCACAGGTCATTGAAGTATATTAGGCTTTAATAGACTGAATGAAATGCATACAATTCCAAGTCAATTAATCAGTCAATCTCTTTTGGAAACTGAATAGAACATGTTTGAGGGATAGGTTTCTAACACAGAGAATACTACTTCTACGGAACCGGCTTCCACTCTACCAAAATCAAAGTACTCCTCTTACTCTATTCAAATATAATTTGGAAAATTGATGGGTAACAACAAATTCACCCCTGGTTTAGCATCCCTGTCCTTCATAGATAGGATAAACAAGGAAATGTCCCAGCATATTGCTGTTTGGACCATCTCTAGTTTATTCCTATGTGAAGTGCAAGAGCTAAAAACTACTATGGAAATCTAAGGTGAGGATTCTTAAAATTCTTGCAGAAAAATAGCCTTGGGAATACCTATGCAATGATGAACCTATCACAGATGACTATACATTTAAAACAATCATGAAGGCAAAGCCATAAGAACGTGTATTTATTCATTATCCTAAAATGCATTGTTCAAAAAAAAAAAAGTTTTGGGGGGGATCATGGATTGAAAACATCCCATTACTGAAGATAGACTTATTCTGCCTCTACCTCACTCTGAGAGTTGGTGGAAGCATAGGTAGAGCAGGGGTAAAGGGACAGCCATCCCAAGTGCAAGATATCAAGAGGCATGATTGGGAGATGGCTGATCAGGGGGCAGTGCACTACGAGCATTTGGAAATGAATTCTTACACTGCATTAGCCGTCATGGATAAAGCACTTGTTACATTTGTAGTAAGTGACTTGCTGCAGTTTAAAGACAGAACACAGAAAGGGATCTGACTTGCTGGCTTGCTCAGGAGAAGACAGTTTTGCTTTTTTTTATCTTCTATTAGATGTGCAACTATGGGAAACGGCACTGGGTACTAGATGAACCAGTTAGGGTTCTAGAATGAAGTCAAAGTTAATTATTGTTCAGACACTTGCTCATTTTTAATTATTTGTCTGAGGAGGGCTGTATCTGATGCTAAAGTATTTTCACCATTTTCTCTGCAATATTTGGGATAGAAGGAAGCATCCTGTTGAGATGATAATTGCATGGTTCAGGCATACAACCAACAAATAGGCTCCTAGGTGAGTACTAGGCTAGCTGCCCTTGTTGGCCATTTTAAGTCTAGGCAGTTTCCCTTTCTGTGCTTGAAATAATCTAACCCATTTCTTTATAGATTCGCCTTATCCATTCCATGGTTGATAATTATATATTTCCCCTAATGAGAATAACTGGGATCATACTATAGATAATCTGAGGGACCCATGTATGGGTTAAATCATTTAGTCAATAGATATAAGATCCATTGAACAACATCCCAATCAATTCAAAACTGCTACAAAAAATACCTTCATGAAAAATGGACTTGCCAATGTAATTATCCCTGGTAAACACTCCCCTGTAACCTTCGACTTCTCTTCTCTCTTCCTTCTCTTCAGTAAACAAACTTAATACTTTATCTTCTCCTCTTGGTACATCACTGTACAAACATAACTAGTAAAATATTTCAGCTATGTAACTACTGCACTATTATGTATCTTCTTCTTCTTTCGGCTGCTCCCATTAGGGATTGTCACAGCGGATCAACTGTTTCCATTTCTTCCTGTCCTCTGCATCTTGCTCTGTCACACCAACCACCTGCATGTCCTCTCTCACCACATCCATAAACCTTATCTTAGGCCTTCCTCTTTCCTGTTACCTGGCAGCTTCATCCTTAGCATCTTTTTCCCAATATACTCTGCATCCCTCCTCAGCACATGTCCAAACCAACATAATCTTGCCTCTCTGGCTTTGTCTCCAAACCTTCCAACCTGGGCTGACCCTCTAATATACTTATTCCTAATCCTGTCCATCCTCGTCACACCCAGTGCAAATCTTAACATCTTCAACTCTGCCACGTCAAGCTTGTATCCCTCTGATGAATGTATTTCTATGTATTTCACTTGCCACAGTTTAATGTATGACACTGTAATGCAATAATGTGTGGTACTGATGAATGTAATGTGGGGCACTGTAATGCAGTAATCTGTGGTACTGATGAATGTATTTCTATATGTATTTAATATGTAAAATTTCTGTTTTCTGTTGGAGCGTTTCTACTCGGGCCTCCGCTGAAAATGGGCATTTGTAGCCCAGTCGGACAAACCCGGTCAACAAATATAAAATAAATAAATAAAAATAAATAATAAATTTAGGAGCTGCCCCTTCCCATTAGTAGTTCAGGAGCAGTCTTGGGGTTAATTTTCTGTTTCCCACCCACACATCTATGCTGCACTTGAAAACAGGCAGGGATGAACTTTGTTTTACATGGATGGGGAGTCTGTTCCACAGCAGCAGTATCATCTGAAAAATATACCTGTCCCTCCAAACCACTCTGTTGTTGTTGCAGAAGTGGTTTAGACCCCTAGACTGAGCATTTCTAATGCCATTATGATACACAGTGCAGTGGCAGGGCTTTGAGTTGATCCGTGTAGGATATGGTATTTAGGCCTTGAGTCCTTTTTGTAAGGAAACTCTGTGGGCATTCTTGTTGTTGCATGTGCCTGGACACATACATGCCAAAGAGGCTTTATATTCAATGACTAGCCTAATGATGGCTAAATAAAGGGGGGGGGGCAATAGCATCCCTAAATCTAGATATAATTCCTTTGTTGATAAGCTGTGCAATATATAAGGACTTTCTTACAACAATAAATGCATAATGGTCAAAATTTAAGTCACTCTACACATAAGTTCCCAAATGCCAAACAACTGGATCAGCTCTTATGGGAGGATATTGTCAATGTGGTAGTTCCCCAGGGTAGATGACTTGCCAAAGAATACAATAATGAATTTTTTGGCATTTAGGTTCAGACCATGATTTCAACACCAATTATTTAATTTAGACAAACTTTCCTGCAGGATGGTTAAGCCATTTGGGGATTCAATGACTGCTCCTAGCTTGCAGTCATCTGCAAACTTAGTCAGCTCGAGTCCTATAGTACTGGTTGTTACTTCAGAAAAGTAGATACCAAAAAGGAGAGGTTCCAGAGCAGAGGCCTGGGAGACTCCACTGGTGACTGATCTCTTTGTGGGGTAACATTTTCGATTTTGATTATCTGCATCCTTTCTGTGAGCTAATTGGCAATCAGTTGGTGACATAAGAGGTTTATTCCCAGTTTAATTAAATGTCTTACTATGCCTGTGTAGTGAACTGTGTCAAAAGGTAAAATCACAAAACCTTTATTGTCCAAAAGTAAATTAAGAATCATAAATATAGCAACTTAAAATGACTAAGCGCTTTCACCCTCATGGGCATCTTCAGAGTCAGTTAACTTAATTGAGAGCAAACTTTAAATACAACTATCAATTAATACATAATTAGTCAGAGGTGGTGAAGCAGGAGAATAGTTAATTAAATAATTATCCCCTAAAATACTTGTTCACCAAACCTTAAACTCCTACACAACAGTGCTTTGTTTGCTGAAATCACGAGTAGATACTACCAAAAAATGAAACGAAATAAAATGAAATAAAATGTAATAAATTAAAAACAGCGTGTGCAGTAATAATACTCCATGTAAGCAAAAAACTCATGTCTAATACTGTGTTTAAAAATAACATAATTGTATATTATATACAAGCTGCTTTGTGTCTTAAAATACATGCTAGAGACAATGCATCGTTAATACCAGGAGCATTACTAGCATCAAGTCTCAATTGCCAAAGGCATTCCCTTATTTCCAACACAGTTTTGAAGTCTCCCCCAAACTCCTTTGTGTAAAGCCTGTCAATAACAAAAAAAAATGAACTTTTTGAAATTTGGACATTGATTCGTATGAACATATAGTGAATTAGTAGTTTTCTTATTTTTTATATCCCTATAATGTTCTAGAATTCTTTGTCTCAACTTCCTGGTAGTCATTCCTATGTAGAACGCTGGGCAAGATAAGCAGGTGGCAGCATAAATAACCATGCTTGTATTACAATTACAGTGACCAGGGCTCTTCAAAGTTCTCCTAAAGCTACCTAAACAAACATAAGGACCATCATTAATAAATTTAAAGGCCTTGCAGTTGCCACATTTAGCCATTTTAGCAGGTCTTCGTCCAAAGGATCTAGGGGTCTTCTCTAATAAATCTTTCAAGTTCAGACCTCTACTGTTAATAAAAGTAGGGCTTTTACCTAGTGTATTATGTAAATCTACAGGGATAAGACTTTCCCAAGCACCATGGATAACCTCCTTAACTTCAGATGCTAACATGTTGTGTTGTAATACCATTCCTATTGGCATGTCCTTCCTATCAAGCACTTCTTTGTGATTGATAACTTTATCGCACAACCTGTGTGTGTCATGTAAGATGGGAACAAAGTCAGTAGACCTTCTTCTAAGTATTTCATGTTGAAGTGTCAAAAGTATGTCAATCTGGTAACTTCTTTGGATAAATAAATCCCACAATATGCCTAGTTCAACTGTAAAAATGTCATCCTCACTAATAATACGGGACAACCTGATCATCTGGCCCTTAACCACATTCCTCTTGACATAGGCAGGGTGACAGCTCTTGTAATGTAGAAATGAATTGCTATAAGTTTTCTTTCTGTATAATCTGGATTCTATTTTGCCATTTTTAATATATAATTGTAAATCCAAATAGTCAATACTCTTCTTATCAACCTTATGTGTAAATTTTAAAAATGTAGTCGTGTTGTTCAAATATAAAATAAATTCTTCCAGTTCGTCAAGTGTGCCTTTCCAAAAAAGCAAAATATCATCCAAGAATCTTAAGTAAATAGGCATCTTAGCTTTATAATCAGATGTCAACACAAACTGATCTTGCCATTCTGCTAGAATGAGGTTGGCATAAATGGGCGCACATTTAGCGCCCACAGCAATCCCAGTGGACTGTCTGTAGTATTCATCCTCAAACCCACATAGTTGTTCTCCAATATCATTTGCATCAGGTCCACCAACAAATCCTTCTTGATCCGGTGCAAATTAGTATGTTTATCCAAACTCTTACTAAACCAGTCAAGCCCAAAATTGTGGGGAATCACTGAAAATAAATTGATGACATCAGTAGTTACCAACAAACATTCCCCCAAATCTTCATTGGCAAAAGTTCTGAGGCAGTCCAAGCAATGCCACGAGTCTTTTAAAATGTAAGGCAACCTATCCAAGATGTCCTTGGTCATGATATCTATGTAAGAAGCCAGAGGTTCAGTTTTAGATCGTCTAGCTGCAACTATCGGTCTAAAAGGTGGGTTAGCTATGTTTTTATGAATTTTAGGTATACCAAAAAGAGTGGGCATGACCGGATGTTCTACCAGTAAATATTTATATTCCTCAGCGTCTATGATTCCTTCACATAGCAACTCATAAGGCATCCAGTCTATCTTGGTGTATGCCTTCTGAACGTCAAATTTAGAGGCTAACTCATACGTGTTGGGATCATTTAGAATGTTCTGCATCTGCATTGAGTAATCAATATTGGTCATGATGACCACTCCTCCACCTTTATCTGGTTTCATAACCCTATATTCCTTATTATCAGAAAATTCCTTTAAGCAAAATATTTCTGCAGTTGTTAAGTTGTTGTCAAATACTATCTGTCTATTGTCAAAAAGCCACCTAATTTGTGTTGTACATAAACGTTCAAAGGCTAACACAGCAGGATGGTGTGGGGGTATAAATGTACTGCTTCTTCTAATTGTAAAAAATTGTGACTCACTGTCAATCCTTTGTTTATTACTAAAAAATATTTTTAAGTTCAATTTTCTTGTATAAAGCTTTAAATTGATCAGAACCTTACTGATGTCATATTTAAAGTCAGGGACAAAAGATAACCCTTTTTTCAATAAACTGAGGTGACTGTCCATGATCTTCAAACTAGAGAAATTGTAAACATAAAAGGAGTTGTCCCCTGAAATAATGGGGCCCTCCTTAATGTTGTTAACCAAAAATGGATTTAACATGCTAGCAGGAGGGTGTTGGGGTAAGTCGATTGGTGAGTCAAAACAAGATACTAGAAAGTCAATGGGTGGGGAAATAGTTGGAATGTTTTCACTATTGTCATTCATCTGTTGCGCCAATTGTTGGTGTTGTTGAAATTTGGGTTCAAATTCGAGTTGTTCCTCCTCTGTCGCCCACCCCTCCAATTGTTCCCTGTATACCGCCCTAATCCCTGAGGTGGTCCCTGGTCCACCTGGTCTCATGTATTGTCTCGATTCCTCAATCTGTCTGACCATCTTAGCGGAGGTTGATTTCCTAAAAAAACCTCTTCATCCTCCTCTGTCCCAAAGTGTGTCTCATCAGTTGTCCCCTCCTCAGTCAGAATTGTGTTTCTCCTTGTGTCCCCATCATATTGAACATCCCCCCTCATGTTGGGTAAGGGGTAAGCTTTTTTCTCTTTATATTCAGTAGTGTCCCTTAATATCCTTTTCTGTTTTCTTTCCGTACTTGTTTTGACAAATCTTTCAAGTTCGGTTGTAATTCTATCTAATCTACCTTTATTACTTTCAAAGAGTAAATCATTAATAATACTCTGCTTGACAGTGAGTAGTTCATTTTTTAAAACACTTAGCCTATTATGGTTGTCTCTAATAATGATTCTCATTAAATCCATCCCAGTTCTATCAAAAAGTTCCAACATATTTTATTTGCCTCTGTATTTGCCTCAATCCCCATTGAAATTCTATATACCCTCAAACCTTTAGGTACTTGGTTAAGTTCTAATGAACGCTCTAAAAAAACATTGTCCATCTGAAGCGATTTGTATTTCTTAGCTAGCTTCTCAAATTTAAATACCTGTGAGTTGAATGTCCCAGGGTTTTCTAATCTAAAAGTGTCACCTAATACAGGGGGCACCAAAAAGTTCTCCATATAGTATCTACTCATTGTGATTTCAGCAAACAAAGCACTGTTGTGTAGGAGTTTAAGGTTTGGTGAACAAGTATTTTAGGGGATAATTATTTAATTAACTATTCTCCTGCTTCACCACCTCTGACTAATTATGTATTAATTGATAGTTGTATTTAAAGTTTGCTCGCAATGAAGTTAACTGACTCCGAAGATGCCCATGAGGGTGAAAGTGCTTTGTCAGTTTAAGTTGCTATATTTATGATTCTTAATTTACTTTTGGACAATAAAGGTTTTGTGATTTTACCTGTTATGTTGCCTTAGTGCCTTCTTGTTTACCAGTATTTTACATCTTTGGAGTAACTGTGTCAAAAGCATTGGCCAGATCAAGGTATATGGTGTGTAACATTTTGACTTCATCTATCACTTTGGTGACCTTTTTACAAAAAATCCATGAAGATGAGTAAGAATGACTTGCCCTTGATGAACCCAAGCTGAGACAAGTCCAATGTTTGGAAGCTCCTTATGTCCTGATTGACTAATTCCATGATATGTCTTTCCATGGCTTTGCATATGAAGCTGATCATAGTTATGGGTCTGTAATTGCATGGGTCTGTGGAAGGTCCTCACTTATTCAGGAGGACGACTGTAGCTGCTCTCCATTCACTTGGTACAAATCCTCTATGGAGGTTGAGATTAAACAGTGTTGTTAGAGGTGTGAATAAATCATGCTTCATGCTATTTAAGATGCATCCAGGGATATTGTTAGGACCCATTGATGCAGTATTCTTAACTTTTAATAGCAATTTTAGGACTTGGCCTTTTGTGATAGCTTGAGGTGAGACAGTTTAAGATGTAGCATGTGGAACAGACGGAGGAGAGAGATAGAGGGGTAAAGTTAGAGCTAGATTTATTGGCCAGAAGGTTAGCTACATCTTCAGAGTAAGTGTAGGTAACATTGTTCACATTCAGCTTAGCTCATACCCGCATTGTGCTTTTGAGATAACAAACATAACTAGAAAATGCCTTGTGATTGTGTTTGGCTACAGTAGCAATTTTAGCCTCAAACTTGGCTTTTTGGAATTTATTAAACTCCTGAGTTATTTGTTTATTTCAATGAAAAGAGCTCTAACATTCTGGAAATGACTCTTCTTACATTTAGACAAAATGACTTTCCTTTCATTATGAAGTTGTTTATTTTATTGTTCTACCATTTGGTTTGTTTCTTGGGTTTGCCCTGCACTTGTCCAATGGGGTACAGCTGCAGCTATGCAGCTATGTACATGTTGGTATGGTGTGTTGGTGTACATTTCTGTGTATTCAGTGAAATTAACTAGATTAGGTGGGGATTTGAAACTTGCAAATGTATCACTTAGGAGTAGGTAGTTTGTCTTAAAGAAATTTCTAACGGTACCTTGGGTAGAAAGGATCTCTGGTTTTAATTTTATTTTGAAAGAGACTGCTTTATGGTCAGACCTAACAAGCGACCAAGATATGCAAGGGATGGTGAAATATGCTCCAATATTAGTAAGGAAAAGATCCCAGATGTTATTTCCCCTATTGGGGGCTCTGACTAATTGTTCCAGGGCATTTGTATTGACAAAGTTCAGGAATCTCTGTGCTTGTGCACTAGTGGTGGTGTGGGTTTCACAGACTATAGTTAGATAGTTTAGATCCCCTAGCAAAATGACATTGTGTTTAATACTGGATAATTCTAGTTCCTGTAGATAGGCATTGTGGCTTTCTTTTGTCATAGATGGAGTTCTACAGCTAGCTAATACATGGTATGGGAACTTTTCTGATGGTTATTTGGACATGAAGAATCTCTAGGGCATCATGCTGCTTTACCGGCCTTGATGTGAGTCACTTTTGAATGTACACTGATACATCTCCTCCTTTTTTCCCCTCCTGCACAGTTGTTGTTGTGGTGTCTTTTGGCTTTTCCTGGTTAGGGGTCGTCACAGTGAAACTCCAGTCCGCTAATGATTGGCAGTAGATTTTTATGTGCCGAGTTGCCGGCCCTGACGCACAACCTTCAATGAAGGTACACTCATTAACGCATGTCTCCACACAGAAGACGCTCTAGCTGAGAATCGAACAGGACAATGTCTTACTGTGAGGTGACAATGCTACCGCAGCACCACCACCGCAGTCCCCTCCTGCACAGTAGTTGGTCTATATTTGTGGAATGTAGTATAGCCCTGCACAGCAGGAGTGCCCGCCCCTATTTTAAACCATGTCTTAGCCTCTACACAGACATCAATATCTTCCAAGGTGAGAAGGGTTTATAAGGAGTGGAGTATTTTGAACAGATTCTTAGCATTGACCAATAACACCTTCATATTTCCCTTTGCATGTTTCGATATGTTGGTAGATATATCAGGTTGGCATTACCTAAAAAAGGCATTATGATGTGGATGATGTCTTTGCCAATAACTAAAACTCCAGAGGGGACTAATGCAGGCTATTCCTGGTGAAGCAGTGTGGTCTGTTAATCATATCTTCCCAGACTGAAAAATATGCTCACTCTACCTGTCTAATCAATAAGAAAGGGTCTGTTGCCACGAATATGAACTTTCCCACAGTCTTCATTACTAGCTTGGTAGATATGGGCATCCTAAGGCAATGAAGAAATTCTCTCATGTTTACTGACAACCAATTAATTTTCCAACAAACTGATATGGTATATGAGAGATGTAGTTACACAATGCCACTGGAGGCAAAGTTCTCACATAAAAGTATGTCAATAAGATTATCAGTAATACACACACTGCACCAATCCCACACAATTCAAAGCAGATATATAGACCCACATATGCTGAGGCACTTGAATGTAACCTTCCTAAACCACAAAGACCTCCTAGATGAAGTACACATAACAAATACCCTCAGCTGCCCCAAAAGCACTCTTTCAAAACAACACCCACATGAACTCATACAGTTACATGTCATGGAGCCTCTACTAATAAGCCCATAAGGCAAGTCACCACACAATCCAACATTCTGGTCATTGGAGACTCCATTGTGAGACACACTGATGTCCTTCTCATCAGGCCAGGTAAGGAGAAAATCACAGTCAGTTACTTAGGGAGTAGGATCTCCCACATTAAGTATGCACTCAGTTCATTGGACCACCAGTACCAGTATGACTCAATCATAGTCAATTTGGGTGTAAATAACCTGAGACATACCTACCTAGACTATATAAAGAGAGACATCATGGAGCTCTCAGAATATGTGTCCCAGGCTGGAATGGGACTAGCATTGAGCAGCATTTTACCTTCTTCAAGGATGATGCCACGATATGAACAAAAGATGACTAACTTCTATAATTGGCTTAATTTCTGGTGTCATTCAAAGGAGGTTCAATACTTTTCAGCATGGAAGAAGAGGGTCAATAGACCATGCTTCTTTGCCAGGGATTGTCTGCACCTCCCCCTTCTAGGCTTTCGAATATTAGTTACAACATTGTCTTACCCCATACTGCCTTTTTAGGCAATGCCAAACTGAAAGTATTTCTAACAAAACAAATCAAAACCAAGAAAATATAAAGGTATCACTGCTCAGTGCTAGGAGTCTAAACAAAAAGCTCCACTCCCTAGAACCTCTTTTCACCCTAGAGAATGCTGATGTCTGTGCGGTCACTAAGGCATGGTTTAAAGCCATGGAGAGCACACTGACAGTGCAA
The DNA here is from genome assembly GCF_019279795.1 of Protopterus annectens. Classification (NCBI taxonomy): domain Eukaryota; kingdom Metazoa; phylum Chordata; order Ceratodontiformes; family Protopteridae; genus Protopterus; species Protopterus annectens. The sequence goes on along the minus strand of NC_056729.1, from coordinate 1,932,625,528 downwards.
GGTTATAGTGCTTTCCACACATTTAGACCAGCTACTACACAGACAGGGATTAAAGGTGAAGGTGTCTCGATTTACATCAAAAATAAATATAGCTCATGGCTGGTTAAACAGGACAATGCACTTGAGCTTCTCCATGTTCAAATCACCATAAGAAAAATCCAATACCACTTTCTTTCAAACTATAGGGCCCTCTCTATGACCCAGGAAACCCATACCATGTATTTAAACTTACTGGAAACATTCATCATCCAACCTAATGGGAATTTTAATTATGTCAGTATTAACTGGGAATCCCATACAACATCAAATGTACAGGCACATAGATTCTTGGATTTTGTAAACACAAACTCCCTGGACCACATTGTCAATACACCAACCAGGAGTGCAACCATACTGGATCTGATCCTCACTAATGTGAGGCTGCTGCATACCCCCTATTGTAATGTGTTCCCTGGTAGGGTCAGACAACAAAATGATCTCCTTTGAAGAAAAAATAAAACCTGGATCCACTGCTAACCATGGAATATTCAGGAACTAGTCTAAGGCTAACTTCCTGCTATTAAGTGATAACTTGACAAAATTTCAAGCCCTCATAAACCCTGAGAACACTGCTCCCTATGCAGAACTGTTCACAGAAACCCTATACAAGCATGTTAATAGCTGCAGAGAGGCAGCTGTTCCGACCAGGAATGAGTACAGAACTAACACAAAAAAACAAGTCACCTTGGTGAAATCACAAAAATCAGTAGGTTCTGTAACAGAAGGAAGAAAATCATGGCAAAAATTAGGAGGTGCATCACCCAACAGGATAAAAGTTGGTATAACTGTTTTTTACAGCTTGTGTGTTATCTAACTCAAGGACCACTTGCATAAAATTAGACCTGTTAGTAACAGCCTATATTTCATTGCTGGAACCTGTGTTCTGAGAGTCTGCTTTTCAATCTCTCTGGAAATATACAGAGCTAAATATATTTTTTTGGTTTTAGAGTTTGTACTGTTAATTGCTGCTTATAGTTTTTCAGATCTATGCTGAAAGTGTTTTTTCCCACTCGTCCTCCCTATTTCTGGCCTGTAGTTTAAATTTGTTGGCTTTTGCAGTTGCCCGCCCCACTGTAGATTTGATCTGGGACACTCCTCCGTCCCATCTCTTTACCACATTCTTCCTAATAAACTCCTTCTGCACTTGCTTTTAGTCCTTTTTAATTTAATTGCTAGCTTGCACTGCATGTGAATTGTTTTTACTGTTGTTTTCGCTACTTTTCTGTTAAAAAAAAAAAAAAAAATACTGTAAGCCTGTTTCCTACCTTTCCTGTAGCTAGTGTAGACCTGTCTACCACGTAAGGAGTGGTTCTGGCCCAGAAATTGTAGTTATTGGCCATTTGGGCAATCTTTTCCATCTATCCCTCAACTTTCTAATTTGAAAGCCTGCATGTGCACTTGTTTCTGTCCTGTAACTCGTCTAGTGCAGATGCAGATTCTTAGGTTTAGGACTTAAATTTGCTTATTCGTGCTCAGCACTTGTTCAGAACTTGTAAGCACTAAATAAGCTACTAATTACTATAGCACGCAACATTCCTCATTACCTAGAGGAAAACAGTTTTTGTACTTACTTTTCTCACTTGCTTAGAGAAAAACAGCTCTTGTACTCACTTTCCATACTTATCTAGAGGAAAATAGTTTTTTATTCAGGCATGTCCAAGGGTCTTCTACCAGTGTTCTCTCCTGTCTATCTGATGAATCTGGGCATTTTGAGGCAATGTAGAAATTGCCCCATGTACACAGACAACCCTCTCCTCCTATCACCCAACACTACAACCTGTGAGAGATGCACTTATCTAGCCAAACTGGAGTTAAAGCCCTCTCCAACCAAGACTGAACTTGACAGTCAAGAGGAGAAGGTGAACATTTGCACCACACCACACTCATCACATAGTCTCACTAAATCTACACCACCAAAATCCACACATAATAACACAAAATCATTCATGGAGGCTCTCAATAATAATCTGTCTAAGCACAGAGACCTCCAAAGCAGAAACGCAAGCAACCTCCATCCCCCAACACAATCCAAATGCCACATAGCCCACAGACTCAGTGTGCCACTCAACCATAGCCAATAAGGCAAAACAATGTCCCAACACACTAGTCATAGGTGACTCTATAGTCAGGCACACTGATGTCCCACTCACCAGGCTAAACAAGGAGAAGGTTACTGTCAGCTGCCTGTTGGGTGCCATTATCCACCACATACCCACGCACTCAGATCACTCCACAAGTACAAATATGACTCTGTCATTGTCCATGTTGGTGTGAATGACCTGAGATGTACCTCCCTGGACTACATGAAAAGAGACATGGAAGAGCTGTCCGATCTTGTAGTCCAGGCTGGTATGACCCTAGCCCTGAGTAGCATTCTGTCATTGCCCAGAATGATACTGAAGTACAAGGACAAAAGTATTAACTTCAACAATTGGCTAAGCTTCTGCTGTCATTCTAAGGGGATCCAGTATCTGTCTATCTGGGATGACATGCTTTGCCAGAGATGGCCTGCACCTGTTGTCCCTGGGATTCCGGATACTGGCTAAGGCTCTTGCCACCCCTATAGTGCCTTTTTTAGGTAAGGTTCAAATGACAAATTCACCACCATAACAGGAACAGGAAAGCAAAAACTGAGGGTAATGCTACCCGATGCTAGAAGTCTAAATCTCAAAATGCACTCTCTAGAGGCACTCCTTAAAATGGAGAACATCGATATCTGTGCAGTGACTGAGGCCTGGTTCAAGGCTCCAGAAAGCACCTCTGCACTACCAGGCTATAACTCATACCACACTTTTCGGTCATGTAACCTGGACCGAAACACCAAAGATGGAGGTGTGTCCATATTCATTAAGGATATCCACACCTCCAGGCTAGTTGCTCAGCATAATGCATCTGAGGTTATCCAAGTGCAACTAACTGTGGGCAAACCTGCAATCCAAATTGTAGCTTGCTACAGATCCCCCACCATGCCCCAGGATTCCCACTCCTCTTTTCTTGATGTACTGGAAAATATTAGGGTTCAAACAAACAACCTAATAATGGGCGACTTCAACTATCCCACCATTAACTGGTAAAACTACTTGTGTGCCAACTCCTTAGCTCAACATTTTCTGGAATTCATAAGCTCCAATGCCCTGGATCAACTTATCCACACCCCCACCAGGGGCAACAAAATCCTAGACCTAGTCATTACCAACATGAGTGACCGGTGTTCCACACCTGAAGTGAACTCCTCGTTGGTCCAATCCGACCATAAGCTAATCATCCTTGATATCCACATCCCGCCCCCACCCCGCCATTAAGGAAACCACAGTAAAAAAATTCTCCAAAGCCAACTTCATGCTTCTTAAGACAGAAGTGGTGAACTTCATGACAACCATGCAGATGGACAATACAGTTACAACTGCTGAATCCTACACAAATGCACTCTATAAGCACTTACACAAGTGCATGGATTGGGCTATCCCAAACAGAACCAAGACGCTATCCTCCAAATAATGAAGCCAATCTGGTGGTCCCCTGTCATAAACAAACTGTACAACAGAAGGAAGAAACTGTTGCAAAGGAGAGTAAAATCCCATGAGTGAAGGAGCTCCCTGGTCAGCCTCAGTAAGAAGCGGCGATCCCTTATAAGATCCTCCAAAGCTAGCTACGAAAACAAAATCACCACTAATTCTAAGGACAACCACAAAGCATTCTATAGCTGTGTTAAGAATCTCAAAGGCAACACCCAGATCTGCTCTGAGTTACAGCACAATGGCACAAAAATTACACAGCCAACTGATATTGCCAACATCCTGGCAGATAGGTTCAGTGCTAACTTTACCCCCCCCACCCCCTAAAGGGCCCATATCTATACAGGAAGAATGCAGAGTCCCTGTAATCACAACTATGCAGGTAAAAGCTACACTCTCTATAGCCAAAAACACAGCATCCATGGGACCGGACAAAATCCCAGGCTGCGTTTTACACGAAATTCAGACCGAACTGGCTCCCCACCTAAGCACCTTGTTCAATAATAGCCTTGCATCAGGCTTTGTGTCCACGGAATGGTGCACAACAACAGTTATCCCACTCCACAAAGGGGGAGCCACCACTGATCCCAGAAAATATTGCACTATTAGCCTGACAAGAGTGGTCTGCAAGACCATGGAACGTATCATCATGGAACTCATAAAAAAAGACATTGGTAACCTCCAAACTCTGGATCCCACCCAGTTCGGGTTTGTGAAAGGCAGATCATGCCTCCTGAACCTGATCAACTTCTTTGAGGCAGTCACCAAAGCCGTAGATGAGGGTAAGGTAGTTCATGCAGCCTATCTTGACCTCGCCAAGGCTTTCAACACCATCCCCCATTCTGCAGTTATAGCTAAACTCACTAAACTAGGTATAAATCCCTACGTCACAAGATGGGTTGCCAACTGGCTCACTGACAGAACCCACACTGTAAAAGTTGCAGACTCCAAATCTGACCTCAAACTAGTGACAAGTGGAGTACCACAGGGTTCAGTCCTGGGACCTCTCCTGTTTGGTATCTACTTCTCTGAAGTACAGGCTAACACAGAAGGCCTCTGGCTAATGAAGTTTGCAGATGCCTGCAAACTAGGAGCCATAGTCAAGTCCCCAAATGATGTGGACATCCTACAGAAGGGCCTCGCTAAGACAGATGCCTGGTGTCAGAGCCATGGCCTCAAGCTCAATGCCAAAAAGCGCAGTGTCATCCCCTTTGGTAAAAACTCTGTACCCATGAACAACCACATAGGCAGCAACCTACTTAACACCGAATGTGTGATGAGACCTTGGGACCCAGGTGGGCAGTAGTCTCTCCTTTGATAGTCACATCGCCACAGTAGTCAGGACGTCCTTCTACATAGCACTCCTCATCCTGGTTCTCATCCAGGAAAAAGAGGTCATTGTTCCTCTCTACTTGAAACTGATTAGACCCATTATACAGTACAATGCCCCTTTTGCAATGTACCTCACAAGACATCTGCAGCAGCTGGAAAGGCCACAGAAGTACCTCACAAAGAGGATTACTGGCCTCAAACATGCCCTACACTGACCGTCTCAAAAAACTCCAGCTTTACTCTGTAGCATATTGCCTAGTCCGAGTTGATCTCTGCCTAACATATACAGCTATGTCAAACCCAGAACTGTTGGACATGCTACACCTAAAGAAATCCCAATCCCTCCAAGCTACATGCTCTAGGGACCTAAACCTTGTCACCACAATAAACAGGACATGCTGGAGGGATAGATTCCTGTCCCAGAGACTTCCTATTCTCTGGAACAAGCTACCCATCTATGTCAAGCAAAGTTCTTCAAGAAAAATCTTGATGAGTGGATGGGAAATAGGAAATACACCCCAGGGATCACTTCTGTGTCTTTGCTCGACAATGGCACAGGAAAATAACTTTCTTTGGTGGTGTAAGCCAGGGAACCTTGTTGGCTAGGCTTACGTAGGCTCTTGGGGCGATAGCCTAGTACCTACCTATGAACCTATGAAAAGCACTCTCATCAAACTAAACAAACAACTCAGAGGAAAAAGAAAGTCTACCAAAGAAAAATATGAGGTAAATTTGGCTTCTAAGGCTAAGGACTACCACAAGGCATTCTTTAGCTATTCCCACAACCTCAAAGGCAATATACAAGTGTGTGCAGAGCTCATTGTAAATGGAGCCACCTATACTGAGACAGAAGATATAGCAACATTACTGGCTGACAAATTCAGCTATAACTCTGCCCCTCTCTGCCCCTCAACCTTCCCTTAGGAAATACCATCAGGTATAACTCCCCTGCTATCACTAGGGAGCAGGTCCTTAATGCTCTCTCTCTAAGGCCAAGAACACTGAATCAATGGGCCCTGACATTATCCCAGCATGCCTTCTAAATAGCATGAAACATGACCTGTCATGTCCTCTGGAATTGCTATTTAACTGTAGCTTTCAAACAGGCTTTGTACTTCATGAATGGAGAAGAGCAAAAGTCATCCCTCTGCACAAAGGTGGGCCATCTACAGACTATGGAAACTACAGACCCATAAGTCTCACTAGTCTCATATGAAAAGCTATGGAAATAATTATCATGGAAATTATAAAAAATGATATATAGTAAACCTCCAGACACTGAACCCAACACAATTTGGTTTCATTACAGGAATACAAAAGAAAATGTTATATTTCATCACATAAATGCCTACTCAACCTGGTGGATTTCTTTGAGAAGGTTACCAAACCAATGGATGAGGGCTAAATGATTCATACTGCCTACCTTGATCTGGCCAAGGCATTTGACACAATATCACACTTGTGTATTGTTCACAAACTTAACAGGTTAGGTACAAACCCTTATGTCACCCACTGGATAACAAACTGGGTCACAGACAGTAGCCAGGAAGTTAGAATCGGGGAGTCCACCTCTACCAAAAGGCCAATCACAAATGGAGTACCTGAGGGATTGGTCCTGGGACTGCTCCTTTTTGGCATTTACTTTTCTGAAGTCAAGACCAACGTCAGTGGCCTTTAGCTGACCAAATTTGCAGATGATTGCAAATTAGAAGCTGTCATTAAATCCCACACTGACACAAATGTTCTCTCAGGAGGGGCTGACACAGACAAATACCTGGTATCAGTGCCATGGATTAAAACTAAATACCAAGAAATGCATAATAGAATCCTTCTGGAAGTCATCCATCCCTGGTAACTATCATATTTTTTCATTAGTCAGGGACTTAGGGACACATATAGTCATTAATCTAGCCTTTGACCATCATGTGTCTACAGCAGTGAAAGGTCATTCAATATTGCACAGACTGTTGAAGGGAGATCTATGCCTGGCATACAAGGCGTTGTCAGACCACACTCTGATGGAGCTCCTGCATATCTGCAAAACAAACAGCACCAGACTTACCCACTTCTAAAGACTTAAACATTGCCTGTCATATAAATAGAACCTACTGGAGAGACAGATATGTATCCCAGAGACTACCCCTTCTCTGGAACTGGCTCTCCATCCATGTGAAGCAGAGTTCCTCCCTAACCCAATTCAAGTGCAACTTGGACAACTGGATGGGAAACTGGAAGTTCATCCTTTGTTTGTCAGCTCTGTCTCTAATGGACACAGGCAAACTGCAAATGGTTCATCTCCCAGGCCGCCACTTGTAAGTGTTTCATCTCTCAGACCCCTGCTTATACTTATCAAGGCTACTTGAACTTGTCAGAGATTTGAGATGCATGGCTAGGCTTAAAAAGACCTTTGTGGTCATTAGCCTAGTAAACACCTATGAACATAGATCCCTTTTGAATGACACCAAAACTAAGCCAATTATTGATGGTAATTGATGGTAATTATTTTTTCATATAGCAGGAACATACTTGGAGAAGGTAGAATGCTGCTCAATGTTGGGCTCATACCTGCCTTGGACAAATAGTCTGACATCTCCATCACATCTCTCTTCATATAATCCTGGGAAGTACACCTCAAGTCATTAAATCCAACATTAAGTATGACAGAGTCAGACTGCTACATGTTGTTCAATGACATGAGTCTATAAGTGATCTGACAGATCCTGGCACCAGACAAGTGACTAACCACCAATCTTTCCTTGCTCAGCCTGGTAAGTGGCACATCTGTATATCTTACAATGGAGTCACCTGTAACAAGAATGTTTGGTTGGATCAATGCCTGCCTTAAGGGCTCAGCATCTGTGACTTTGGAACTCCTCTGTGAGGAGGTAGGCTTAACTTGTTGACTGTGCTTTCTGCCTGTGTTGTGTTTCTGAGGTCTTTGAGGTTTAGTCAAGTTAAACTGTAGAACCTCAGCATATGATGAATTATGATGGGCTTGGAGAGGTGTGATGTACTGCGGAAGATTTTGGTGTCAGAGTTTACTGTCTGTGAGAGGTTCATAGAAATAGGTTCATAGATTAGTACTAAGCTAACTGCCCTTGCGAGCCATTTAAGTCTAGCCAATTATCCCTTGTGAGACTCAAACCCTGCACCTTGTGTTTGTAAGGCAAACACCTTAACCATTAGGCCACCCTACCAACCCTTGCTTCAATGTTCTTTATGTTTCTATCTGGGGATCACCAAATGTGGAAAAGGAAGGAACCAGTGGATTATTAGAGAATGTCTGGAGTTGTGTGTTACTGGTCAGTGGCTCATTCTATTACTAAGTAGAGTAAACAGATGAGGTATGCTGCACTGTATTATGTAAGGTGAGGACTGGCATATTATACTGTTATGGCATCACAGTCTCCTTTGTTATATCAAAATAGTTGCACGAAGGAAACATATATTTTTGACTAGTTCACTGTGTGGTCATCTAGAAACAATTTCACAGTTTTGGGTAAAAAGGTATTTTTGATTGTTACATCTAGGAGGTCAGACATCTGGAGGGTATTTTTTTGATGAAAATCTAGGTTACTACAAGTGGAATATTATTCAGACTTTGTAAATAAGTTCAGAGCATACTATTAGCACTAGATAGGCTATACTACGCACAATATCACAAAATGCTTTTCTATGCGTTAAATCCAATGTTTTCAAGATTTCCATATCAATGAATCACCACTGAAGCAAGCAGCACCTGTTGCAGTGAAGGTTGTACCTGTAGATAAATATTTGTTTTCTGACTTATTTCTGTCCAATGGCCTGTCTATATACAACAGATTACACTGTATAATATAAAGCTTGGTTACTCTAAAAGCATTTTGTAGGTAGAGTCAATCTGAAGATCAGCTTGCCAGAGAAGCAAAATTTACAATTCCCACAATTACAGCATATCGATAAAAAGGTTATATAATGTAAGCAAAATGTGCTACATGGTCATGTTCTGTGAGGGCTAGTTCAACTGGTAGAACATTGTACATATAATGAATGGTGCAGTTTGAACAGTGCATATAGGCTACTGCAATATACTGCACATGCATCCACCATTATCCAAGACAAAATTCACCTTATTTCTGATTTGAGAACATTTAGAGCTTTTTTGCAACATAAGCAGTTATTTAAATTGCAAAAGATATCAGAGATGCAGGAGTCTAAAGTCATTGATAAGTCACTTTGCCTAGACATCAAATGATAATTAACAAGAGATGCATGCTAGCAAGAAAAAATCCAAGCGATTTGCACAACTGCATATAATGACTTCATGTCATTATTCATCCCAGTTAGGGGGCGCAGAAAAGTTCTCGGTCATCTATCAAGGCATCTGACAGGACGTGCTTAGAGCTTGCTTTGTGATTATATTGCTGAGCTGAGAAATGCAAAAAACATGCCTGCATTCGAATGAGGAAGCTGACAAGTGCCCTTTGCTGTCTGTTATGCTCCACACGCACAGATCTTTAGCAAAAACACATTACCTCTGTCAACCTATAGGCTTAATTCTGACCCAACACAACTGTTAAATAAATATATGCTCATCTAAAATACTAAAAAACAAACACTGCTCATATGACGTTAGCTCTAAATTCTTCCTACTAACAAAGCTTGTGATTTTTACATTACCAAAACTGATAGCTTCAGGGCATAAATTGGTCCCTGAGGTGTAACCTGCTGTACCAGTGAGTGTTCAGTGACCCCAGCTAATGAAACTGCAGAAATATAGCTTTTTCATATAGCTGGAACATAGTGCATAGCATAAAAAAATCCTTAAATCATCTCTGACTGTTTTCCCCCTTCAGATCAATTTTCCAGACAGACAGCAACGATATGGCATACATGAGACTAGAGAATATTTAACCTATAAAAATAAGGATGATATATGTGTTAGTCCAGGGCTGCTCTAAAATGCTGAAATGCAATAATGCTATCCTATAAATTATTAATGGCCATTTGATTTAAGAAAAATATTTCTGTTCCACTATGCTTTATTATATAGTACTTTGAAATAGAAGTTATGTCCTGAATGCATAATGTTGCTGCATCCATGAAATGGTGACCTTATGGCTAAAGAACAATGACATTTATAGACTTTTATTTTGGATAATTGATACTATGATAACAATGTAAATTAAAATAATAAAGGAAACTATGTGTTCATTAGATGTTGCTGTAGTTGGTATACACTGTGCGTCCTTTACATGTATATTCCTTTCCCTGGTAAGATACATGCATACATATTTTTTTCTATTTCATAATTATTGTGATGCAGTTATTTAGTTTCTTTAATGGATGGTATTTTGTCAGCATTAGCAAATCTTGGTATTAAAGGTGCCTACCTGGTCTTTATATTTATTTGCTGACCAGGTAAGTGAACTGGCTCTTCTCAAGCCCTTTTCTTACTTAACCTGTTCAATAAGATCGAGTTTACTCACAGACATTGACAGGAGTTGAGGACAGAACCTTCGATCTGTATGCTGGGGTCTGACCTCTAACCCCAAATGATGAACATTATTCACAATACATGCTCTGCAGTATGTACATAAATGACTAAATCTACTTTTTCCGTGAAACTCATTTAAACAATTATTATTACTAATTACAAAGAAGTTGTCATTTAAATAGAAATATATAACAGATTTAACAGCAGAGTGAGTTTTGTAATACACAGCTTGGATGACATAATGCGGACTACAAACTAATCACTAGAAAAGCATTTCTTTTGTATTTGTCAGCTCAGTTTGCCAGACAGACATCAACAATATGGCATACTTGACACAAGAGAATATATAACATATACAAATAAGGATGATATATGTGTTAGTTCAGGGCTGCTCTAAAATGATAGATGCAATAAGTGATTACATAACCCTATCAACTCCAACAGTGAGTAATTGATTATGACTCCATGAAAATGACTACCTATCTTAGTTTAACTATCTGCTACACAGTAAATTCACACACAGAAACGCACACACTCACACATCCATGTATACACACACACACACACACACACACACACACACACACACACACACACACACACACACACACACACACACACCCATGTATACACACACACACACACACACACACACACACACACACACACACACACACACACACACACACACACACACCCCCAATGTACACACACACACACACACACACACACACACTCACATCCACTGACACACCCATGTGCACCCACACACACACACACACACACACACACACACACACACACACACACACACACACACACACACACACACACACACAAACACACATGTACACACACACACATGCACACACACACACACACACACACACACACACACACACACACACACACACACACACACACACACACACACACACACACACACACACACACATTCATACTACAATGTGCACTCACACACACATGTACATTCACACACATGCACACACATAATTACATATACATGGTCTGCCATAAGCATTTTATCAGCTGCGGTGCTTACAGGAAGAGACTACTTCCTTAGATTGTTTGACAGGAGTTCATCTGTTAGAGGAATATTGCCTCTCTCTCAGTTGATTCATCTTTTTACAACTGTATATCATGCTCTTTTGAATCAATGCAAACATGTAACTGAAATCTTCGAAAGTTTCTCCTAATCTATTACCTCATGTTTTGAAAATATGTATTATGTTTTCCTTTTCTAAATTGTATGTATGTATGTGTGTGCATCTATCCTTATGTGTGTGTGTGTGTGTGTGTGTGGGGTCTACTACCGTAGATTGAAATTACACTATTTCGAAATACGATAGTAGTGTCCCACTAACGCAGAAGTGCAATTCAACGAAAGTGCACTTTCGCGAAAGTCACTAAGTCAAACGGGACATTTCCTGCACTGTGGTGCAGTAGTGATGGACCTTAGGGTTAGGGCTTGGGTTAAGGATAGTGGATAGCTAGTAGGGCTATCTACTATCCTTAACCCAAGCCCTAACTCTAAGGTCCGTCACTACCACACCACAGTACAGGAAATACGTCCATAACTACTGCTCAGCAGAAGAAATACAGTTTCCTGCACTGTGGTGTGATAGTCACGGACCTTAGGGTTAGAGCTTGGGTTAAGGATAGTGGATAGCCCTACTAGCTGTGGCATGCTAATCTCCTCATTTGCTGGTGGAAATCATGCAAATTAGATGAATTAGGAATTCAGGAAGCTGTCAGGTCTCCATTCTGGAATAGTGTCAGTACAGAAATGTATTCAGTTACTAAATGAACGCATTTCTGCAAAAAAGAAAATGGAGGCATGACAGCACAACTAAAAGCATGTATTCACATCTGTAGGCATGCCAATGGCCAAATATGGCCATTGGCATGAATAAATGTTTAATTTTAATAAAAAAAACATTTTTTGTGGGCAATCTTGGCCGTTTAAGCATGGCACAGTGGCGCTCAAACATGATAGTGCTGAAAATTTAAAATAAAATGTGAAAACCCAAGTTTAAAGAAAATCTTCATTTTGCCATTTTAGTCTATGGCATGAAGAATCAAAACAATAACAGGAGACAGTGGCTGTCAAGGGGAAAGGCTCCATGTCAGTGCAGTATCTATGGGCTAAGGCAGTGAAGTATGCAAATGAGGGGAAATTTACTGAATCACAAAATATTCTAAGTCCAAAACCTGCACCTAACCGTGTAGGTGTTAGAACAGGATTGTGTAGGCAGAAGGAGCAACTAACATGAAAAGGGGGTGTGCCATGCTTGCTGTAAGCACATTGGAGCTCTGTTGGCCAGGTTTGCGCTTAGCTAAGCCCAGTTAATCAAGGGTGTGTGTCTGAGGCTGTAATGTCTTACACCATTAAATGAAGAGTGTGTTCGCGTCCAGGGAGGGACATTTCTGCTAAAATCTGTTTAACTTAGCTAAATGGGTTTGCTTGGCATGTACTGGGACTTAAAAAAAACAGGAAATGGCAGCACTGTGTATATGTAAGCAAGGGTGTGTGTCTGAGGCTGTTGAGCGTTATTTACCTTGCCTAAACTGGTTTGCGTGGTGCACACCAGGATTTAAACCACAAACATAAAAAAAATTCAGGAAATGGCAAGTGGAACAAGAAAAAAAAAGGGGAAATAGCAGAATAGACACTCAAATACAAGTAATATAGCTGGCAGGTGGAATGTATCATACTCAGCCAACCACACAGGCAGCATCTGCAGCACAGCACTATAAACAATGCAAACACCTTTCAGTCTGTTTGTTCCCACAAAATCTACACCACCTGTGTACACAGAAGGGGAAATTTTACTTGACAAAACTAACAAAATGTTAGGGGGTGCTGTCACCCTCATACATCAGTATGTGCAAGAGGTTGAAGGTGGTGAAGAGGACAATGCTGACAACCACCCCCAGACTTATGAGGAGGAGGAGAAGAGTGTTTAGTCCCAGCATGGGCGGCAGAACCATAGACCGTGGGGGGAGGGAAGCCCTCCCACTTTTACAGATCATCCATACCGCTGCCCCTTTTGTTTTCCGTGCCTCCAACTGCCGCAATGATGATGTCAGCACACCTATTTCCGGCAGTTTTTGCAAGTGGGAATGGATTTCAAAAGTTGCTGCCTGCAGCACCTATTTCTGGCTGTTTTTGTGAGCAGGAACAGATTTCAGAATCTGCTGCCTGCAGAAACAGAAAGGATTTAATTTCCAGAATAATGGCGTGGATTAGCTGCTGTAGGGTGGGAACAACAGGATGTAATTGCAGAATGGAGCAGACAGGCGCTGAAGCGGGAACAACAAGATTTAGATTTCATTGCAGAGTGGAGCAGAATGCTAGTCTATCAGAGAGAGTACAAGCTACATGTGTGTGTGTGTGTGTGTGTGTGTGTGTGTGTGTGTGTGTGTGTGCACCTGTGAAAATGCCCCCCCAGCAGGATATATCTGGTGGCTAGAGGTACTCAGGCTCAAACCATGTACCTTGGGTACAGGTAAAAGGAGCCTAAAGTCCCTAGCTACCACCACTTGAGAATTTATGCCTCACATTTTTGTTCTGTTCCTCTGGTTTGTAGGAGTGGTAAAACGTTTTATTCTAGCAATTTTCTAAGGTTATACAATCAGTATTTGAAATGTGTCCCTATTTTGGGGCTATATTCTGTTAGAATGTGTTCAACAATATACTAAGGTTGAAAGTAACTTTGCTATAAATATGCAACCTAAATAATGAATAAGATAAGGCTTGCTTAAATGTAGAAATAGACTTTAGCAATATGTGATTAGCATCCATACTAAATGATTGTGGCTTAAAAATAAGGAACTTGCGTATGAGTGTATTATACACACATCAAGAAAGCTGACTTCTTACAGACTTGGCAATAATGTAAAAAAAACAGGATATATCAGAAAAAAACTAATCTGCTTTCTTTAACAGGACATGTGTTTATCCACAAGGCATTTTCTTGAAAAATAACACAGTCATAAAGCTCAAATGTGGGTTCCAAATGGCATTCCAACAAGTAACAGCAACGAATTCAGTATAACAATCCAAACTCCAAGGTAAAAAAGTAGTAGTTTATTCGTAGTAAGCGCTTTCACCCGTAGGCTTCTTCAGACTTAACAAAAAGCAACTGTTGAGTATGTTTAAATATACTAAAGGCTCTGAGCACTAATGTGACAGGAGCCAATCAGCAGCGACTCATAACAATCAACACATTATAGGTACTGCAAATCACCAGTTCAGGTGAATAAATATGTGGATACAAGCCTAAATCATATCCTATCACTCTGCACACAAAAAACAAATAAATCAAACAATGCAGGAAATTCAAAGGTCGAGTGAAAGACAATATCTGATAAAAACATCTTATCTAAAAACAACACATTAATCAACATATTAGTGACTGTATGAGACAAATTAAAATGCATTGTGCCATACGGCTTAAAACCGTGTGGTCAAGTAGTCCATAGTCATAAAGCACCCAGGAAGCCCTGTACCCGAGTGCTAAACCCAAATAATTACAAAACTTCAAAGAAATAATTGCACTTCTAATTATTCTCAAAACATTTCAAAGCCTCGCTGGGGAGACCTACCTATTTGAGCATTGAGCTAACCACACTAAGGCTCCATTCGCTCCAATGGACCGTACTCCCCTGTTGGTCCTATGCTTGCTAGGGGCCTTACGTCGCACAGAAAAACCGTGCAACAGATCATAGATACGTATAATTCTATACACACCCTTATTGTATATCCAACACGATCCAATCTAGGGTAAAAACCAAAATCCCCCCACCGCCAACAACAGCGGCTGATACCAACAAATCAACAATAGGTGTTAGGCAACACAAGTTTAAAAGTAGAAACCCCCATTGTTATTACCGGATCACTAAAACTTGAATCCTGACAACACCTAGGTCTTATAATATTTTGCCGCTAGATACAGATCAATTGAGGTTTAAGCAGGCTCTGTTATAGGAGTTTTCAGATATGTCATAGCTAGAAAGATAAGAACTGTCATGGCAACAAGACAACACCCCATGTCAAGACCTAAAACCAACAACAATCACACGATCAATACAGCACGTCTAAAACTAAGGAGTATACCCAAAAACACTTATAACCATCCAATATAACTAGGGACGGCTAGGTATATACAAATGCAACCAACACATGGCGTTCTATAACAAAACACCTATAAGGTTAAATAGGGTCATGACGTTGGCAACATACCTTAATAAAAAGAAAAAAATCATCAAGAAATAGTCAATTTTTTAACATTAAAAAATCTCTAACTTGGGCGCTAAAACAATCAATAAACTGCTACCAAGAGGAGGAACACTGAATGCGCAGGTGCAACCATTGACACTTGACAAAATAAACTCTAATACCAAGCAACACCACAAAAGGTGTGCATAAAATATATTGGATACCGTATGTATCTATGTTACCCAAAATGTTGAAGCACCAACATATAAATATAGAACTCACACTTCTCTATCAAGTGTAGGTTCTTTAAGAACTGAAGGCCTATTGGAATGCAACCTTTAATTTTGGGAAAGTATTCCTTGCTCTTCTACTCTGGTCTTGAATTATACTACGCATGGACATAGTGCCAGTTTTGGACATAGCGGGTAGTCTTATCAGTTGCTCATCATTCATTTAGCGTAGTATTGTATTTGGCTGGTGTTTGTGTGAGTTCTATATTTACATGTTGGTGCTTTAACATTTTGGGTAACATAGATACATATGATATCTAATATATTTTATGCACACCTTTTGTGGTGTCGCTCGGTATTAGAGTTTATTTTGTCAAGTGTCAATGGTTGCACCTGCGCATTCAGTGTTCCTCCTCTTGGTAGCAGTTTATTGATTGTTTTAGTGCCCAAGTTAGAGATTTTTTAATGTTAAAAAATTGATTATTTTCTGATGATTTTTTCTTTTTATTAAGGTATGTTGCCAACGTCATGACCCTATTTAACCTTATAGGTGTTTTGTTATAGAACGCCATGTGTTGGTTGCATTTGTATATACCTAGCCGTCCCTAGTTATATTGGATGGTTATAAGTGTTTTTGGGCTTATGATGTGGGTATACTCCCTAGTTTTAGACGTGCTGTATTGATCGTGTGATTGTTTGTTGGTTTTAGGTCTTGACATGGGGTGTCGTCTTGTTGCCATGACAGTTCTTATCTTTCTAGCTATGACATATCTGAAAACTCCTATAATAGAGCCTGCTTAAATCTTAATTGATCTGTATTTAGCGGCAAAATATTATAAGACCTAGGTGTTGTCAGAATTCAAGTTTCAGTGATCCGGTAATAACAATGGGGGTTTCTACTTTTAAACTTGTGTTGCCTAACACCTATTGTTGATTTGTTGGTATCAGCCACTGTTGTTGGCGGCGGGGGGATTTTGGTTTTTATCCTGGCTTGGATCGTGTTGGATATACAATAAGGGTGTGTATAGAATTATACGTATCTACGATCTGTTGCACGGTTTTGCTGTGCGACGTAAGGCCCCTAGCAAGCATAGGACCAACAGGGGAGTACGGTCCATTGGAGTGAATGGAGCCTTAGTGTGGTTAGCTCAACGCTCAAATAGGTAGGTCTCCCCAGCGAGGCTTTGAAATGTTTTGAGAATAATTAGAAGTGCAATTATTTCTTTGAAGTTTTGTAATTATTTGGGTTTAGCACTCAGGTACAGGGCTTCCTGAGTGCTTTACGACTACGGACTACTTGACCACACGGTTTTAAGCCGTATGGCACAATGCATTTTAATTTGTCTCATACAGTCACTAATATGTTGATTAATGTATTGTTTTTAGATAAGATGTTTATGTCAGATATTGTCTTTCACCCGACCTTTGAATTTCCTGCATTGTTTGATTTATTTGTTATTTGTTTTTTTGTGTGCAGAGTGATAGGATATGATTTAGGCTTGTATCCACATATTTATTCACCTGAACTGGTGATTTGCAGTACCTATAATGTGTTGATTGTTATGAGTCGCTGCTGATTGGCTCTTGTTACATCAGTGCTCAGAGCCTTTAGTATATTTAAACATACTCAACAGTTGCTTTTTGTAAAGTCTGAAGAAGCCTACGGGTGAAAGCGCTTACTACGAATAAACTACTACTTTTTTACCTTGGAGTTTGGATTGTTATACTGAATTCGTTGCTGTTACTTGTTGGAATGCCATTTGGAACCCACATTTGAGCTTTATGACTGTGTTGTTATCTTACATTATATCTTGTGTGGGATCCGCGCTCCATTTGCTGTGTGTGCTGTGTTTGGTTTTTGTTATTTTCTTGAAAAATATTTTTTCTAAGAAAGTTTAAAAATATACTTTTCTAAGAAAGTTTATCCACAAGGCGTTTCCTTAAAAATACGCTTTTCTCCACTTATCAGCATTTGCACAAGAACAGATGTGTCAGCATTTGTGTCATCAAGGCAGTATCTTTCCAAAACCAAGAGGGTGCATGTTTAACTAAAAAAAAATATAAAGTCTGTATTAAATCCAGTTATGTTAGGGGTATGGTAGGGACACATTTGTTCTGGGGTAAATGTTATATCTCTCACATCATCTCACATCATCTGTACTATATGAGAAGTAAAGTAGAACATTTTCTGAAGCTGTAACAGAAGTATGTGTGGTTTATTATAAAAGTTATTGGTTACTGCTCTTAAAGATAGGTGCTGCAAAGTATATTCTGTCATCAGTGTATATTCTGCAAGTTTCTGTATGCAACAGACTGTGAATGCAACTATAACCAGATGTAACAGACTGTGAATGCAACTATAACCAGACTTTGATTTCAGCAGAATCCAGCCAGCAAGACTGAGTGTCTTAAGAAGACTTCATATCCATCACAGTAAGCATCAGAGTAACAGCACAGTGCTTTAGCACCATAAAATTAATTTTTCAATGGCGCGCTAGCCTGCATTCGAACACAGAGGGAGTGGTAAGCCCTACAGAGGGTTACTTCAGTCAAATTGCAGTAACTAGCATTTGTACATATGTCTGACTCAAACAGAAATATTCCAGTTTATGCAGCTTGCAGCAGTGCAGTTTTTTCAGACGTCTGATTGAGCCTGAAGTCCGGGACAGTTGCAGTGTAATAAATTCTCCAAAAAAGGTGGACATCTACTTACACAGCAGTCCGCTACCTGCTGTGCTTCACCAGCTTCTCGAGTGACTTTGAAAAATTTCCAGCCATTTGCAATAACAGCCCGATCACCTGTTTTCTTGCTCACTAGTAAGACTTTTTTATGTCACATTTTTAGTATGGATGCTATAAGACAGAATTTCAGCAAATGTAAGTCAAGTTTTACTCTTAATGTCACAGAACAACCAGATAAAATATGGAGTAAATTGCAATGTTGGTATTCACAACACATTAGTAAGTATAAAACCTTCTAAGAGCAGGTTGACATACAGGCATTATGTAAGTGGATTGTAACATTTGATTGGTATTTGCAACAAAAAAATGAAGTATATCATAGTAAATGTTTATTGTGTGATTCAAGAGAAACTGCATTTTGTGTATTATGCCATAAAAAAGTATTGCATTATATTGCTAAAAATTTAGACTGTGAAGACAAATCTGTTCCTGATATAGAATTCACTAAGGCTAAAGAGTTTTCATTATATCCATATGTAAAGCAGTTATGTCCTGTCAGTACATTAATCTATGAATTACAACAGCAGTCAAATCTGTTATTGACAGAGTCCCCTGTAGATCTTGTAATTCCCTTTAAAATGTATGTACAAGCATGGAATGATGCCACGGCTACACATACAGATGAGGACAGAAACAAAGCTTATGGTACATTAACAGAAGAATTTAATAAATTTTTAAAAGAAAAACAAAGTGAGTTTAAAAAGTTCAGAAATGACATCCAAGATCTCTGTCAAAAGTGCATAGGAGCCCTGCAGTCAACAGAGGAATCTAATAACAGGTATCATACCTTCCTTAAACAATTACAGGTAGAAATGACAGACCTTAAACAGCATCTGAAAGAAAAGGAAGAAGAATTAGATGAATTAACAGAGAATAACCTCCAAAATACTATTTTGATATCCCAGCTTAAGGAAGAGTTAAAAAACACAAAACCAGTCCAAATTATAGAACAAGGACAGGGAACCACTACAGATTTATATGCACAGTCTAGGTTATTACAGAGTTTAACAGAGTAGAATGATAAAAAAGGAATATTTTATAACATGCTTGCATTTGAAGAATGGGTGGCATATACAACAGGATCTGATATTTGGACAGATGCATTACTTAGATGTTTCTGGATTTTCATTCCCAAATGTTTTAAAACTTTCATTCAATTAAAACAAGATGATTATCAGTTAAACACTGAAGTAGGATGTATGACAGCCATTTTAATGGCATTTACACAAGGGCAGCCTCTCACAGCCAAATTATTAGATAATTTTAAAATTACTATCACAGATAAATTAATGGAACAAAGTGAACATTTTAGGATTGCCTTTCAAATCATATATCAAAAAACAGACAGAGATATGGGAAAAAGAGAAATACAAAAACAGCTAATACATTGTTTCTTAGAACAAGTCAAAGGGGTTCCAGGGGATATTAAATGTATCTATGAAGAAGATTCTGATACCCTCACTGATTTGGTGCAAAAACTAATGAGGGGACAGACTATGGCCGATGATGGGGCATTATACTCACACCATATCTTCGCATTTGAAGATAATAGTGAGTCATTTGAAATAATTGGTGAGGTAAAAAATAGGGGAAGGCAAAGGTGGTGTGACCAACCACCAGCAGGAAGAGCTGTGTCAGCACCACTGGCTCCTGCCTCAATATCTGTAGTATCAGGATCAAGCACAGGTAATGAGCAAAAGACACCAACATGCTTCTTTTGTAAACAAAATAGAACATGTTAAGCACAATTGTGATCATTACAAAGCCTGGCTTAAAAAGAAGGAAGAACAGGGGGTGTTTCCAAAAAGAGAACAAAAAATTTACAAGAAAAGTCAGTTATAAGAGCCAACAATATACAGAAAAAGGGCAAGTATGCCCTGTAGATTTTCAAACAGTTTCACCTGTAAATCTGAAACAGTTGATAGAACAAGCAGATGGAATAGCTAGGCAACAGTTAAAAAAAGAGATTGAAAAAACTACATATGTAGATCATTCAGACACAGAGGAAGATGATAAACATGAGGTGTGTCATATTGCATTTGATAATAAAGGAGAGGATGAGTGGATTTCCTTACAATAGGGATGTTCCCCCCCTGCTCTGGTATCTTTCCTGACTACCTTTAAAAAGGGTCGAGATGGATGACCACTGATTGATATTTGGGTAGAGGGATCATTGTGGAAAAATGTCTTAATAGACACAGGAGCAGCAGTATCTGTCACAAACACATAGTTACCAGCAAATTCTATAAAAAAAGTTTGCATTTCAGTATTTAATGGCCCAGGATGCTATGCAGTGAGTAGCCAAAATGTGGACATAAAGTTTAGTCAAGAGGGACAAGCATGGAAGGGTGCATTTTTAATGCATCCATCTTGCACAAATACCATTGTTGGTATGGACATTCTAGGGCCTTTGGGCATAGTAATTGATTTACCTAATGACATTCTATGGATGGGAGACAAATAACACAGAGAGGAAGAGCAAAGTACAGGTTGCTATGCAATTTCTCTACCTGACAAACCTGAAAAACCTACATGCTATGTAAATACAAATAGTGAGGATGTCTGGATGTATCTAAAACAGCAATTCCCAAATCTGTGGTCCAAGGGTCCCAATGATTGTGGGAAACTAGAAAGCCCAGTAGGGGTAGGAAGTGATCAGGACTATATACCTCCTTTTCAAAAACAATATCCTATTCCTAGGGAAGCAGAAGAACATATGGAAAAATGTATAGCAGAATGGGAAAAAGAAGGGATTATACAAAAAGGCAACAGTCCTACAAATTCACCAATCCGGCCAGTTAAGAAAAAAGATGGTAGTTATCATTTTGTTATTAATTTATGGAAGGTTAATCAATATACTACTCTAGAGCACATTTGATTCCAGGAGTCCCAGAGTTGGCTGCACATATTAAGCCACAAAGTAAGTGGTTTACAGTAATAGAGTTAGCAAATATTTTTTTTTGCAGTACCACTCAGGAAAAAAGATTGGCCAAGATTTGCCTTTACATTTAAAAACCAACAATATGTCATGACAAGGTTGCCACAAGGGTTTCAAAATAGTCCAGTTATTTTTCATCAGACAGTAGGATCCATTCTAAAACATTTGGAAAAGGATGATTCAGTAATACATTACATTGATGATATTTTAATTCAGTCAGAAACAGTAGAGGAGTATATATGGCTTCTCAAGAGAGTTTTTCATACTCTACAGCAAGCAGGGTTTAAGGGTAAAAGTGAAAAAATTCAGTTTATGTCACAAGAAGTCATGTTTCTAGGTACTATTATAAAATCTACAGGAAGGTCTCCTTGCCCTATATGTGTACAAGGCATTTTACAAATGAAAAAGCCACTGACTATAGCAGATTTACATAAATTCATGGAAATCATGAATTACAAAAGGGAATTTTTAGAAGATTATGCAGCCATGGCTGCTCCCCTATACAAAATGTTACAGGAACAAAAGAACTCCACCTTTTTAGAGTGGGGATCTCATGATGAGGAGGCATTTTCACAAATAAAAGTAAAACTAGCACAAGCTACAGAATTAATAGCACCTACACCAAGGCTACCATTTGTGCTACAAGCAGCAGCAGGAAAAAAAAACACTGTCTGTGGTACTACTACAAGAATGGCCACATGGTAGCGACAACAGAATGGAAAAAAAAACATTACGCTCAGTCACTTTCTTTAGCAGGAAGATGACTCCAGTGGAACTGGGCTACCACCCATGTATACAGCAATTATTAGCCATTTACTGGGGTATTAAACAAACTGAATATTTGACCATATTTTCCAGCATTATAGTACAAACACCACATCAAGCAGTAAAAGCTCTGATAGACAATTTTGAAATTAATAAAATTACAGATGGTATTAGTCAGGCAGTCTTTGCAAAATGGATGGCACTTTTTAGAATCAAAACTATTACTATACAGACAGGGAACAAATACTATTTGTCAAACCACATAGGATATGAAGGAAAACAGCATAATTGTTTAGAAAAAATAATGTCACCTGATATGCAATTTTTAGTATCTGATTTTGATCACTTTAAGCCATCCGTCTTTGTGGATGGAGCACGATATTGGGACCAAGGCAGATACTGGACAGGATTTGCCATAGTTCCAGAGAATCCACAACTGGGTTCTCCTGAACTAATCAAGTTACCAGGGCATATGTCAGCTCAAAGAGCTGAACTGGATGCAGTTTTGTATGTGCTAAAGTATTACAATCCTGTTAAATTTTTTTCAGATAGTGCTTACGTAGTAAATTCTTTAAGACTGCATATGGAAACCTGGGTAAGGCGAGGATTTGTGGATAGTGTAGGTAAATCATTATGGCATGTTGAAGTATTAAAAGATATATATATATAAAGTTATAACAATGTCGAAACAACAAGGACAGTATAGCATTTTAAAAGTAAAAGCACATCTAAAACCAACCAGTAAAACTTACAAGTTAAATGTGTTAGCTGATACTTTAGCAAAACAAGCAGCACAAAATGGAAAAGAACTTCCAGAATATGAGTATGCCAGTGTAGAAGTTAGTGTTTTAAAAAAGTTAGATGAAGAGTCAATAGAAAAAGACTTTGTAAATATACAAAAACAACACAGCTTAAAAGAAGAAACTGATCAATGCAAATTAGCAGGTATACCACCAAAGGAGTACTGTGCATACACCACTTCCAAAGGGTTACAGTTGCCATATGTACCATTTCAGTTGGCACGTCAGTTGGTCAAGTTAAATCACCAAATATTAGGCCATATAGGAACTGATAAGTTATGGGCAGTTGTAAAAGAAAAGTATTGGAACCCAAATTTAAAAAAAGATCTGAAAGCTGATTGTAGAAGAATGTTTAATCTGTCTGCAGGTAAATGCTAAAAGCAAAAGGCCTCAGTTACATCTAGTACAGCCAGCGGATGGGCCATGGTATGCAGTTCAAATAGATTACGCAGGTCCATTAGCAACAACAAAGGGAGGTTACAGGTATCTACTAGTAGTAGTGAACGTCTTTTCAAAATGGGTAGAAGCAATTCCTACCAAAACCATGACAGCAAAGGCAACAGCAGAAGCCTTATGGAAAAATATTTTCTGTTATTGGGGATGGCCACGGTTCACAGAGTCAGACAATGGCCCACAGTTTGTTAGTGATCTTATTAAACAAATGTGTAATTTGTTAGGCATACAGCAAAGGTTTCATGTACCATACCATCCACAATCTAATGGCATTGTAGAACGTATGAATCGGATGTTAAAAGAACGTCTAAAAAGGCATGCTTGGAAAAGGGCAATACATGGCTACATCATCTGCCTGGTATTTTAATGGGTATTCAACCAACACCAAACAGCAAAACAGGTATTTCCCCATATGAAATAATGACAGGCCATAAAATGCCTGTACAATTGCCATTTGACCCAGATTTACCTAAAGGTAGGCCCATGCTAGAAATCAGCAAACATCAGGAATGGCTAAAACAACTTACTAGTATATGTAAGTATAATGCAAGGGAGCAAGCGTTCCATCTATGGAAAAAGGTGCCAATATTACCAGCTGAAGAAAACCTTCCCTGTGGAACCAAAGTATTGGTAAAAGCATTCCAAATGGAAGGACCATGAGCTAGCAATTGGCAAGGCCCTTTTGAAGTAGTGGAACAAATTGGACCATTAGTGTACAAAATCAAAGGAAAAAAGAAAAACAGAACAATGTTGGTACAAGATCAACTAAGAATGATCAAAAATAGTGAGCAATGTAAATCTAATTAAATGTATTCAATTGTAGGTTTCCAATAGAGAAAACCATAATGACATTGACATGGTTTAAAGTGCATCCTTTTGGAAATCCAGTTTCGGATGACCAAAGGCAAAATGATTCAGCAATGGAATTTCTTTTTAAAGGATTTTTTTAAAATTGATAATAACTATTATACTAACTATTATTGTATTGCTTAGTATTAAATTATACTTACAGCCTGTAAATCAAACTGTAAAGTTACATAAGAGAGAAAGTAAAGAAATGTGGAAAAATGAACAAGATTGGTCACCATCTTTTAGCACTTTTTTAGCAAGACAATGTTGGTATGCAAAAAGCATGAATGTTTTTAATTGTTGGGTATGTAGTTTAATACCAAAAATAACAGGGCTAATGCCTCTAATACCTATTTCACTAAATTCTCTTAGTAGTTGGAGGGTATTAATAAATGAAACAGGAGATCAAATCATAAATGTACAATTACGTAAAGCAAGAGTACAGTTATCTGCTAAAGTGCAGGGAATCACATGTTTTCAACAAAATGGAACTGTTCCAGTGGGTAATAGCAATTGTATTTAAAAAAATTGAAATGATACATTTTCACAACCACATACCAGTACGTGGAGTATTTTCTCATGGTTTTCCTATTTTAATACCAATTAAGGGTCAGTTAATATTAAGTGACACAGCAGTATTTCATTTTTTACAAAATGGTAAAAATGACTGTAAAACCAATATTACATGCTGGTGAAGTAAAACAGATAAAACTTTACAGTTGTACATGATAAAACTCCTACTAAGGGGCAAGTAAATGTCAGTCTGGTGAATAGCAGGGTTGCTCTATCAGATGGGTTATATTACATCTGTGGTAAATATGCTTATAAATGGTTACCAAAGGGATGGGATGGCACCTGTTATATAGGATTAGTTGTACCAGCAATGCATCATGTAAAAGAGTTACCAAAAGGAAGCATTAGAAATGCAAAAAAGAAAAGGGATATATTACCTGTGATTGAAAGTCCAGAAAATCCAGTAGACACCTTAAATACATCACATATATATCATCAAAATCTTGATTATATTAAATTAAAAGATATGGATTTAGAAGATGATGTAATCTCTGGAGCAGGTATTTTCACTTGGTACGGGGCTGCAAAAGCCATCTGGGAGATGCGAAAACTATCTAAAGTAGTTGAGGTATTGTCAAATGCCACTTTCAATGCAGTCCTTGACATTGCTGTCGAAATGACAGCAATACAAACTATGGTTTTGCAAAATCGAATGGCATTAGATTACATATTAGCATCTCAAGGGGGTACATGTGCTTTAATAGGAGAACAATGCTGTACATTTATTCCAGATAAAACAGAATCTGTACAAGCACATTTAGAAGTGATTGCACAAGTGTCTCAAAATGCTAGAAAAAATTGGAATGATAATTGGAGTGAATGGTTTAGCAATCTATTTACAGGATGGACAGGAAAAATCACTGTATTTTTAATTTCTTTTATTGTTATTGTAATGCTTGGTTGCATATTATTT
The DNA here is from genome assembly GCF_019279795.1 of Protopterus annectens. Taxonomy (NCBI): domain Eukaryota; kingdom Metazoa; phylum Chordata; order Ceratodontiformes; family Protopteridae; genus Protopterus; species Protopterus annectens. Next base: position 1,932,599,661 of record NC_056729.1, on the reverse strand, counting down.
ACATGTATTAAAATCTGCTTAGCAAAAGCTAGTCAAGTTACTGTTGTTAATTGTCATAATGAAAAGGTATTTTCAAATAATGCTGAATTTATTTCCCTGGTTTAAAATAAAAAAGAAGGAATTGTTAGAATGTGTTCAACACTATACTAAGGTTGAAAGTAACTTTGCTATAAATATGCAACCTAAATAAGGAATAAGATAAAGCTTGCTTAAATGTAGAAATAGACTTTAGCAATATGTGATTAGCATCCATACTAAATGATTGTGTATTAAAAATAAGGAACTTGCTTATGAGTGTATTACACACACATCAAGAAAGCTGACTTCTTATAGACTTGGCAAGAATGTAAAAAAAACAGGATATATCAGAAAAAAAACTAATCTGCTTTCTTTAACAGGACATGTGTTTATCCACAAGGCATTTTCTTGAAAAATATGCTTTTCTAAGAAAGTTTATCCACAAGGCATTTCCTTAAAAATATGCTTTTCTCCACTTATCATCATTTGCACAAGAACAGATGTGTCAGCATTTGTGTCATCAAGGCAGTATCTTTCCAAAACCAAGAGAGTGTATGTTTAACTAAAAAATATATATATATAAAGTCTGTATTAAATCCAGTTATGTTAGGGGTATGGTAGGGACACATTTGTCCTGAGGTAAATGTTATATCTCTCATATCATCTGTACTGTATGAGAAGTAAAGTAGGACATTTTCTGAAGCTGTAACAGAAGTACATATGGTTTATTATAAAAGTTATTGGTTACTGCTCTTAAAGACAGGTGCTGCAAAGTATATTCTGTCATCAGTGTATATTCTGCAAGTTTCTGTATGCAACAGACTGTAAATGCAACTATAACCAGACTTTGATTTCAGCAGAATCCAGCCAGTAAGACTGAGTGTCTTAAGAAGACTTCAAATCCATCACAGTAACCATTAGAGTAACAGCACAGTGCTTTAGCACCTTAACATTTATTTCTCATATTCCTCATTATTGCCTTTCTTCTGTAATTTTGTGCTAAGAGGTCGAGAGCTATGCTGAGAAGTGAGAACAGAATTCATTAAATTATATGATAGCCATTTAAGTTTGTCTTCCTGTCTTTCAAGAAACTGCTGGTTTAGGTTAGTGGTGCGTTGCTCTGACTGTAGTGCACAGGTTTCTGTGTTCAAGACTTGGAAGTGACATGCATTGTGGCAACAACATTTTATGCAAGCAACTTTCAAAAATTATACATGCAATGTTTAAAATGTGTCCCTGTTTTTTGGCCTTTTGCCCCCCCCAATTGAAAATAAGTTCAAGAAGCTGTGCAATATGTCTATGGCTTACACTCTACTGTGATTCTGTATTTATGTATTGTGTGTAGAAGTAGACTGTTATCATGAATAGGGCAGTTTTGTTATTATTGGTGCATGCATTTTGCTTCATTGCCTACGGGAAAAATGTTCAAACAATAAATTTAAAATGCAGTTGTGTGTGGAAGTAGACTGTTATCATGCAAATGTTCTGAAAAGCGCAGTTTTGCCATTATTGGTGCATGCATTTTGCTTCATTGCTTAGTGGGAAAATGTTAAAACAATGAATTTAAAATGCAGTTGTGTATGGGAGTAGACTGTTATCATGGAAATGATCGGAATAAGGCAGTTTTGTCATTGGGCAGCCATGGTGGTGTAACGATTAGTGAAGCTGCCTCACAGCAAGAGGTTCTCTGGTTTGATGCTGGGGTGCCTCCTGTGCAGAGTCTGCATGTCCTCCCTGTGGATGCGTGGGTTTCCTCCGGGTGCTCTGGTTTCTTCCCAAAGGCAAGCAGTAGGTGGATTGGACACTCTAAATTGGCTCTAGGTGTGAGTGTGTGCCTTCTGTGGAAGGTTGCCTACTGGCAAAATGTTCAAACAATAAATTTAAAATGCAATCACGTGTGGACAGATGATCCGCTGTTATCATGGAAATGCTCTGAATAGGGCAGATTTGTCATTATTGGTACATGCATTTTGCTTCATTGCCTACTGTAAAAATGTTCAAACAATAAATTTAAAATGCAATTGTGTGTGGAAGTAGACTGTTATCATGGAAATGTTCTGAATAGGGCAGTTTTGTCATTATTGGTGCATGCATTTTGCTTCATTGCCTACTGGAAAAATGTTCAAACAATAAATTTAAAATGCAGTTGTGTGGAAGTAGACTGTTATCATGGAAATGTTCTGAATAGGGCAGTTTTGTCATTATTGGTGCATGCATTTTGCTTCATTGCCTACTGGAAAAATGTTCAAACAATAAATTTAAAATGCAGTTGTGTGTGGAAGTAGACTGTTATCATGGAAATGTTCTGAATAGGGCAGTTTTGTCATTATTGGTGCATGCATTTTGCTTCATTGCCTACTGGAAAAATGTTCAAACAATAAATTTAATATTCAGTTGTGTGGAAGTAGACTGTTATCATGGAAATGTTCTGAATAGGGCAGTTTTGTCATTATTGGTGCATGCATTTTGCCTCATTGCCTACTGGAAATTTTTTCAACCAATAAATTTAATATTCCCTTGTGTGGAAGTAGACTGTTATCATGGAAATTTTCTGAATAGGGCAGTTTTGTCATTATTGGTGCATGCATTTTGCTTCATTGCCTACTGGAAAAATGTTCAAACAATAAATTTAAAATGCAGTTTGTGTGGAAGTAGACTGTTATCATGGAAATGTTCTGAATAGGGCAGTTTTGTCATTATTGGTGCATGCATTTTGCTTCATTGCCTACTGGAAAAATGTTCAAACAATAAATTTAAAATGCAATTGTGTGTGGAAGTAGACTGTTATCATGGAAATGTTCTGAATAGGGCAGTTTTGTCATTATTGGTGCATGCATTTTGCTTCATTGCCTACTGGAAAAATGTTCAAACAATAAATTTAAAATGCAATTGTGTGTGGAAGTAGACTGTTATCATGGAAATGTTCTGAATAGGGCAGTTTTGTCATTATTGGTGCATGCATTTTGCTTCATTGCCTACTGGAAAAATGTTCAAACAATAAATTTAAAATGCAATTGTGTGTGGAAGTAGACTGTTATCATGGAAATGTTCTGAATAGGGCAGTTTTGTCATTATTGGTGCATGCATTTTGCTTCATTGCCTACTGGAAAAATGTTCAAACAATAAATTTAAAATGCAGTTGTGTGTGGAAGTAGACTGTTATCATGGAAATGTTCTGAATAGCACAGTTTGTCATTATTGGTGCATGCATTTTGCTTCATTGCCTACTGAAAAAATTTTCAAACAAATTTAAAATGCAGTTTTGTGTGGAATAGACTGTTATCATGGAAATGTTCTGAATAGGGCAGGTTTGTCATTATTGTTGCATGCATTTTGCTTCATTGCCTACTGGAAAAATGTTCCAACAATAAACTTAAAATGCAAGTTGTGTGGAAGTAGACTGTTATCATGGAAATGTTCTGAATAGGGCAGGTTTGTCATTACTGGTGCATTCATTTTGCTTCATTGCCTACTGGAAAAATGTTCAAACAATAAATTTAAAATGCAATTGTGTGTGGAAGTAGACTGTTATCATGGAAATGTTCTGAATAGGGCAGTTTTGTCATTATTGGTGCATGCATTTTGCTTCATTGCCTCCTGGAAAAATGTTCAAACAATAAATTTAAAATGCAGTTGTGTGGAAGTAGACTGTTATCATGGACATTTTGTGAATAGCGCAGTTTTGCCATTAATGGTGCATGCATTATGCTTCATTGCCTACTGCAAAAATGTTGAAAGAATAATTTTAAAATGCAGTTGTGTGGAAGTAGACTGTTATCATGGAAATATGATGAATAGGGCAGTTTTGTCATTATTGGTGCATGCATTTTTCTTCATTGCCTACTGGAAAAATGTTCAAACAATAAACATTAAAATGCTATTGTGTCTGGAAGTAGACAGTTATCATGGAAATGTTCAGAACAGGGCAGTTTTGTCATTATTGATGCATGCATTTTGCTTCATTGCCTACTGGAAAAATGTTCAAACAATAAATATAAAATGCAATTTGGTGTGGAAGTAGACAGTTGTCTTGGAAATGTTCTGAATAGGGCAGTTTTGTCATTATTGGTGCATGCATTTTGCTTCATTGCCTACTGGAAAAATGTTCAAACAATAAATTTAAAATGCAATTGTGTGTGGAAGTAGACTGTTATCATGGAAATGTTCTGAATAGGGCAGTTTTGTCATTATTGGTGCATGCATTTTGCTTCATTGCCTACTGGAAAAATGTTCAAACAATAAATTTAAAATGCAGTTGTGTGTGGAAGTAGACTGTTATCATGGAAATGTTCTGAATAGGGCAGTTTTGTCATTATTGGTGCATGCATTTTGCTTCATTGCCTACTGGAAAAATGTTCAAACAATAAATATAAAATGCAATTGTGTGGAAGTAGGCTGTTATCATGGAAATGTTCTGAATAGGGCAGTTTTGTCATTATTGGTGCATGCATTTTGCTTCATTGCCTACTGGAAAAATGTTCAAACAATAAATTTAAAATGCAATTGTGTGTGGAAGTAGACTGTTATCATGGAAATGTTCTGAATAGGGCAGTTTTGTCATTATTGGTGCATGCATTTTGCTTCATTGCCTACTGGAAAAATGTTCAAACAATACATTTAAAATGCAGCTTTGTGTGGAAGTAGACTGTTATCATGGAAATGTTCTGAATACATGCAGTTTGTCATTATTGGTGCATGCATTTTGCTTCATTGCCTACTGGAAAAATGTTCAAACAATAAATTTAAAATGCAATTGTGTGTGGAAGTAGACTGTTATCATGGAAATGTTCTGAATAGGGCAGTTTTGTCATTATTGGTGCATGCATTTTGCTTCATTGCCTACTGGAAAAATGTTCAAACAATAAATTTAAAATGCAGTTGTGTGGAAGTAGACTGTTATCATGGAAATGTTCTGAATAGGGCAGTTTTGTCATTATTGGTGCATGCATTTTGCTTCATTGCCTACTGGAAAATGTTCAAACAATAAATTTAAAATGCAATTGTGTGTGGAAGTAGACTGTTATCATGGAAATGTTCTGAATAGGGCAGTTTTGTCATTATTGGTGCATGCATTTTGCTTCATTGCCTACTGGAAAAATGTTCAAACAATAAATTTAAAATGCAATTGTGTGTGGAAGTAGACTGTTATCATGGAAATGTTCTGAATAGGGCAGTTTTGTCATTATTGGTGCATGCATTTTGCTTTATTGCCTACTGGAAAATTGTTCAAAGAATAAATTTAAAATGCAGTTGTGTGGAAGTAGGCTGTTATCATGGAAATGTTATGAATAGGGCAGTTTTGTCATTATTGGTGCATGCATTTTGCTTCATTGCCTACTGGAAAAATGTTCAAACAATAAATTTAAAATGCAATTGTGTGTGAAAGTAGACTGTTATCATGGAAATGTTCTGAATAGGGCAGTTTTGTCATTATTGGTGCATGCATTTTGCTTCATTGCCTACTGGAAAAATGTTCAAACAATAAATTTAAAATGCAATTGTGTGTGGAAGTAGACTGTTATCATGGAAATGTTCTGAATAGGGCAGTTTTGTCATTATTGGTGCATGCATTTTGCTTCATTGCCTACTGGAAAAATGTTCAAACAATAAACATTAAAATGCAATTTTGTGTGGAAGTAGTCAGTTATCATGGAAATGTTTAGAACAGGGCAGTTTTGTCATTATTGGTGCATGCATTTTGCTTCATTGCCTACTGGAAAATTTTTCAAACAATAAATTTAATATTCAGTTGTGTGGAAGTAGACTGTTATCATGGAAATGTTCTGAATAGGGCAGGTTTGTCATTATTGGTGCATGCATTTTGCTTTATTGCCTACTGGAATAATGTTCAAACAATAAATTTAAAATGCAATTGTGTGTGGAAGTAGACTGTTATCATGGAAATGTTCTGAATAGGGCAGTTTTGTCATTATTGGTGCATGCATTTTGCTTCATTGCCTACTGGAAAAATGTTCAAACAATAAATTTAAAATGCAATTGTGTGTGGAAGTAGACTGTTATCATGGAAATGTTCTGAATAGGGCAGTTTTGTCATTATTGGTGCATGCATTTTGCTTCATTGCCTACTGGAGAAACGTTGAAACAATAATTTTAAAATGCAGTTGTGTGGAAGTAGTCTGTTATCATGGAAATGTTCTGAATAGGGCAGTTTTGTCATTATTGGTGCATGCATTTTGCTTCATTGCCTACTGGAAAAATGTTGAAACAATAATTTTAAAATGCAATTGTGTGGAAGTAGACTGTTATCATGGAAATGTTCTAATTAGGGCAGTTTTGTCATTATTGGTGCATGCATTTTGCTTCATTGCCTACTGGAAAAATGTTCAAACAATAAATTTAAAATGCAATTGTGTGTGGAAGTAGACTGTTATCATGGAAATGTTCTGAATAGGGCAGTTTTGTCATTATTGGTGCATGCATTTTGCTTCATTGCCTATTGCAAAATGTTCAAACAATAAATATAAAATGCAATTGTGTGGGAGTAGGCTGTTATCATGGAAATGTTCTGAATAGGGCAGTTTTGTCATTATTGGTGCATGCATTTTGCTTCATTGCCTACTGGAAAAATGTTCAAACAATAAATTTATAATGCAATTGTGTGTGGAAGTAGACTGTTATCATGGAAATGTTCTGAATAGGGCAGTTTTGTCATTATTGGTGCATGCATTTTGCTTCATTGCCTACTGGAAAAATGTTCAAACAATAAATTTAAAATGCAATTGTGTGTGGAAGTAGACTGTTATCATGGAAATGTTCTGAATAGGGCAGTTTTGTCATTATTGGTGCATGCATTTTGCTTCATTGCCTACTGGAAAAATGTTCAAACAATAAATTTAAAATGCAATTGTGTGTGGAAGTAGACTGTTATCATGGAAATGTTCTGAATAGCGCAGTTTGTCATTATTGGTGCATGCATTTTGCTTCATTGCCTACTGGAAAATGTTCAAACAATAAATTTAAAATGCAATTGTGTGTGGAAGTAGACTGTTATCATGGAAATGTTCTGAATAGGGCAGTTTTGTCATTATTGGTGCATGCATTTTGCTTCATTGCCTACTGGAAAAATGTTCAAACAATAAATTTAAAATGCAATTGTGTGTGGAAGTAGACTGTTATCATGGAAATGTTCTGAATAGGGCAGTTTTGTCATTATTGGTGCATGCATTTTGCTTCATTGCCTACTGGAAAAATGTTCAAACAATAAATTTAAAATGCAATTGTGTGTGGAAGTAGACTGTTATCATGGAAATGTTCTGAATAGGGCAGTTTTGTCATTATTGGTGCATGCATTTTGCTTCATTGCCTACTGGAAAAATGTTCAAACAATAAATTTAAAATGCAATTTTGTGTGGAAGTAGACTGTTATCATGGAAATGTTCTGAATAGGGCAGTTTTGTCATTATTGGTGCATGCATTTTGCTTCATTGCCTACTGGAAAAATGTTCAAACAATAAATTTAAAATGCAGTTGTGTGGAAGTAGACTGTTATCATGGAAATGTTCTGAATAGGGCAGTTTTGTCATTATTGGTGCATGCATTTTGCTTCATTGCCTACTGGAAAAATGTTCAAACAATAAATTTAAAATGCAATTGTGTGTGGAAGTAGACTGTTATCATGGAAATGTTCTGAATAGGGCAGTTTTGTCATTATTGGTGCATGCATTTTGCTTCATTGCCTACTGGAAAAATGTTCAAACAATAAATTTAAAATGCAGTTGTGTGGAAGTAGACTGTTATCATGGAAATGTTCTGAATAGGGCAGTTTTGTCATTATTGGTGCATGCATTTTGCTTCATTGCCTACTGGAAAAATGTTCAAACAATAAATTTAAAATGCAATTTTGTGTGGAAGTAGACTGTTATCATGGAAATGTTCTGAATAGGGCAGTTTTGTCATTATTGGTGCATGCATTTTGCTTCATTGCCTACTGGAAAAATGTTCAAACAATAAATTTAAAATGCAATTGTGTGTGGAAGTAGACTGTTATCATGGAAATGTTCTGAATAGGGCAGTTTTGTCATTATTGGTGCATGCATTTTGCTTCATTGCCTACTGGAAAAATGTTCAAACAATAAATTTAAAATGCAATTGTGTGTGGAAGTAGACTGTTATCATGGAAATGTTCTGAATAGGGCAGTTTTGTCATTATTGGTGCATGCATTTTGCTTCATTGCCTACTGGAAAAATGTTCAAACAATAAATTTAAAATGCAGTTGTGTGTGGAAGTAGACTGTTATCATGGAAATGTTCTGAATAGGGCAGTTTTGTCATTATTGGTGCATGCATTTTGCTTCATTGCCTACTGGAAAAATGTTCAAACAATAAATTTAAAATGCAATTGTGTGTGGAAGTAGACTGTTATCATGGAAATGTTCTGAATAGGGCAGTTTTGTCATTATTGGTGCATGCATTTTGCTTCATTGCCTACTGGAAAAATGTTCAAACAATAAATTTAAAATGCAGTTGTGTGTGGAAGTAGACTGTTATCATGGAAATGTTCTGAATAGGGCAGTTTTGTCATTATTGTTGCATGCATTTTGCTTCATTGCCTACTGGAAAAATGTTCCAACAATAAACTTAAAATGCAAGTTGTGTGGAAGTAGACTGTTATCATGGAAATGTTCTGAATAGGGCAGTTGTGTCATTATTGGTGCATGCATTTTGCTTCATTGCCTACTGGAAAAATGTTCAAACAATAAATTTAAAATGCAATTGTGTGTGGAAGTAGACTGTTATCATGGAAATGTTCTGAATAGGGCAGTTTTGTCATTATTGGTGCATGCATTTTGCTTCATTGCCTACTGGAAAAATGTTCAAACAATAAATTTAAAATGCAATTGTGTGTGGAAGTAGACTGTTATCATGGAAATGTTCTGAATAGGGCAGTTTTGTCATTATTGGTGCATGCATTTTGCTTCATTGCCTACTGGAAAAATGTTCAAACAATAAATTTAAAATGCAATTGTGTGTGGAAGTAGACTGTTATCATGGAAATGTTCTGAATAGGGCAGTTTTGTCATTATTGGTGCATGCATTTTGCTTCATTGCCTACTGGAAAAATGTTCAAACAATAAATTTAAAATGCAATTGTGTGTGGAAGTAGACTGTTATCATGGAAATGTTCTGAATAGGGCAGTTTTGTCATTATTGGTGCATGCATTTTGCTTCATTGCCTACTGGAAAAATGTTCAAACAATAAATTTAAAATGCAGTTGTGTGGAAGTAGACTGTTATCATGGAAATGTTCTGAATAGGGCAGTTTTGTCATTATTGGTGCATGCATTTTGCTTCATTGCCTACTGGAAAAATGTTCAAACAATAAATTTAAAATGCAATTGTGTGTGGAAGTAGACTGTTATCATGGAAATGTTCTGAATAGGGCAGTTTTGTCATTATTGGTGCATGCATTTTGCTTCATTGCCTACTGGAAAAATGTTCAAACAATAAATTTAAAATGCAGTTGTGTGGAAGTAGACTGTTATCATGGAAATGTTCTGAATAGGGCAGTTTTGTCATTATTGGTGCATGCATTTTGCTTCATTGCCTACTGGAAAAATGTTGAAACAATAAATTTAAAATGCAATTGTGTGTGGAAGTAGACTGTTATCATGGAAATGTTCTGCATAGGACAGGTTTGTCATTATTGGTGCATGCATTTTGCTTCATTGCCTACTGGAAAAATGTTCAAACAATAAATTTAAATTGCAGTTTGTTGTGGAATAGACTGTTATCATGGAAATGTTCTGAATAGGGCAGTTTTGTCATTATTGGTGCATGCATTTTGCTTCATTGCCTACTGGAAAAATGTTCAAACAATAAATTTAATATTCACTTCTGTGGAAGTAGACTGTTATCATGGAAATGTTCTGAATAGGGCAGTTTTGTCATTATTGGTGCATGCATTTTGCTTCATTGCCTACTGGAAAAATGTTCAAACAATAAATTTAAAATGCAGTTTTGTGTGGAAGTAGACTGTTATCATGGAAATGTTCTGAATAGGGCAGTTTTGTCATTATTGGTGCATGCATTTTGCTTCATTGCCTACTGGAAAATGTTCAAACAATAAATTTAAAATGCAGTTGTGTGTGGAAGTAGACTGTTATCATGGAAATGTTCTGAATAGGGCAGTTTTGTCATTATTGGTGCATGCATTTTGCTTCATTGCCTACTGGAAAAATGTTCAAACAATACATTTAAAATGCAATTGTGTGTGGAAGTAGACTGTTATCATGGAAATGTTCTGAATAGGGCAGTTTTGTCATTATTGGTGCATGCATTTTGCTTCATTGCCTACTGGAAAAATGTTCAAACAATAAATTTAAAATGCAGTTGTGTGGAAGTAGACTGTTATCATGGAAATGTTCTGAATAGGGCAGTTTTGTCATTATTGGTGCATGCATTTTGCTTCATTGCCTACTGGAAAAATGTTCAAACAATAAATTTAAAATGCAATTGTGTGTGGAAGTAGACTGTTATCATGGAAATGTTCTGAATAGGGCAGTTTTGTCATTATTGGTGCATGCATTTTGCTTCATTGCCTACTGGAAAAATGTTCAAACAATAAATTTAAAATGCAGTTGTGTGGAAGTAGACTGTTATCATGGAAATGTTCTGAATAGGGCAGTTTTGTCATTATTGGTGCATGCATTATGCTTCATTGCCTACTGGAAAAATGTTGAAGGAATAATTTTAAAATGCAGTTGTGTGGAAGTAGACTGTTATCATGGAAATGTTCTGAATAGGGCAGTTTTGTCATTATTGGTGCATGCATTTTGCTTCATTGCCTACTGGAAAAATGTTCAAACAATAAATTTAAAATGCAATTGTGTGTGGAAGTAGACTGTTATCATGGAAATGTTCTGAATAGGGCAGTTTTGTCATTATTGGTGCATGCATTTTGCTTCATTGCCTACTGGAAAAATGTTCAAACAATACATTTAAAATGCAATTGTGTGTGGAAGTAGACTGTTATCATGGAAATGTTCTGAATAGGGCAGTTTTGTCATTATTGGTGCAGGCATTTTGCTTCATTGCCTACTGGAGAAACGTTGAAACAATAATTTTAAAATGCAATTGTGTGGAAGTAGTCTGTTATCATGGAAATGTTCTGAATAGCGCAGTTTGTCATTATTGGTGCATGCATTTTGCTTCATTGCCTACTGGAAACATTTTCAAACAATACATTTAAAATGCAATTGTGTGGAAGTAGACTGTTATCATGGAAATGTTCTAAATAGGGCAGTTTTGTCATTATTGGTGCATGCATTTTGCTTCATTGCCTACTGGAAAAATGTTCAAACAATAAATTTAAAATGCAGTTGTGTGTGGAAGTAGACTGTTATCATGGAAATGTTCTGAATAGGGCAGTTTTGTCATTATTGGTGCATGCATTTTGCTTCATTGCCTACTGGAAAAATGTTGAAGGAATAATTTTAAAATGCAGTTGTGTGGAAGTAGACTGTTATCATGGAAATATGATGAATAGGGCAGTTTTGTCATTATTGGTGCATGCATTTTTCTTCATTGCCTACTGGAAAAATGTTCAAACAATAATTTGAAAATGCAGTTGTGTGGAAGTAGACTGTTATCATGGAAATGTTCTGAATAGGGCAGTTTTGTCATTATTGGTGCATGCATTTTGCTTCATTGCCTACTGGAAAATGTTCAAACAATAAATTTAAAATGCAGTTGTGTGGAAGTAGACTGTTATCATGGAAATGTTCTGAATAGGGCAGTTTTGTCATTATTGGTGCATGCATTTTGCTTCATTGCCTACTGGAAAAATGTTCAAACAATAAATTTAAAATGCAATTGTGTGTGGAAGTAGACTGTTATCATGGAAATGTTCTGAATAGGGCAGTTTTGTCATTATTGGTGCATGCATTTTGCTTCATTGCCTACTGGAAAAATGTTCAAACAACAAATTTAAAATGCAATTGTGTGGAAGTAGCCTTTTATAATGGAAATGTTCTGAATAGGACAGTTTTTTCATTACTGGTGCATGCATTTTGCTTCATTGCCTACTGGAAAAATGTTCAAACAATAAATTTAAAATGCAATTGTGTGTGGAAGTAAACTGTTATCATGGAAATGTTCTGAATAGGGCAGTTTTGTCATTATTGGTGCATGCATTTTGCTTCAATGCCTACTAGAAAAATGTTCAAACAATAAATTTAAAATGCAATTGTGTGTGGAAGTAGACTGTTATCATGGAAATGTTCTGAATAGGTTAGTTGTGTCATTAGTGGTGCATGCATTTTGCTTCATTGCCTACTGGAAAAATGTTCAAAGAATAAATTTAAAATGCAGTTGTGTGGATAAGTAGGCTGTTATCATGGAAATGTTATGAATAGGGCAGTTTTGTCATTATTGGTGCATGCATTTTGCTTCATTCCCTACTGGAAAAATGTTCAAACAATAAATTTAAAATGCAATTCTATGTGGAAGTAGACTGTTATCATGGAAATGTTCTGAATAGGGCAGTTTTGTCATTATTGGTGCATGCATTTTGCTTCATTGCCTCCTGGAAAAATGTTCAAACAATAAATTTAAAATGCAGTTGTATGGAAGTAGACTGTTATCATGGAAATTTTCTGAATAGGGCAGTTTTGTCATTATTGGTGCATGCATTTTGCTTCATTGCCTACTGGAAAAATGTTCAAACAATAAATTTAAAATGCAATTGTGTGTGGAAGTAGACTGTTATCATGGAAATGTTCTGAATAGGGCAGTTTTGTCATTATTGGTGCATGCATTTTGCTTCATTGCCTACTGGAAAAATGTTCAAACAATACATTTAAAATGCAATTGTGCATGGAAGTAGACTGTTATCATGGAAATGTTCTGAATAGTGAAGTTTTGTCATTATTGGTGCAAGCATTTTGCTTCATTGCCTACTGGAAAAATGTTCAAACAATAAATTTATCATGCAATTGTGTGCGGAAGTAGACCGTTATCATGGAAATGTTCTGAATAGGGCAGTTTTGTCATTATTGGTGCATACATTTTGCTTCATTGCCTGCTGGAAAAATGTTCAAACAATAAATTTAAAATGCAATTGTGTGTGGAAGTAGACTGTTATCATGGAAATGTTCTGAATAGCGCAGTTTGTCATTATTGGTGCATGCATTTTGCTTCATTGCCTACTGGAAAAATGTTGAAACAATAATTTGAAAATGCAGTTGTGTGGAAGTAGACTGTTATCATGGAAATATTATGAATAGGGCAGTTTTGTCATTATTGGTGCATGCATTTTTCTTCATTGCCTACTGGAAATTTTTTCAAACAATAAATTTAATATTCAGTTGTGTGGAAGTAGACAGTTATCATGGAAATGTTTTGAATAGGGCAGTTTTTTCATTATTGGTGCATGCAGTTTGCTTCATTGCCTACTGGAAAAATGTTCCAACAATAAATTTAAAATGCAGTTGTGTGGAAGTAGCCTGTTATCATGGAAATGTTCTGAATAGGGCAGTTTTGTCATTATTGGTGCATGCATTTTGCTTCATTGCCTACTGGAAAAATGTTCAAACAATAAATTTAAAATGCAATTGTGTGTGGAAGTAGACTGTTATCATGGAAATGTTCTGAATAAGGCAGTTTTGTCATTATTGGTGCATGCATTTTGCTTCATTGCCTACTGGAAAAATGTTCAAACAATAAATTTAAAATGCAGTTGTGTGGAAGTAGACTGTTATCATGGAAATGTTCTGAATAGGGCAGTTTTGTCATTATTGGTGCATGCATTTTGCTTCATTGCCTACTGGAAAAATGTTCAAACAATAAATTTAAAATGCAATTGTGTCTGGAAGTAGACTGTTATCATGGAAATGTTCTGAATAGGGCAGTTTTGTCATTATTGGTGCATGCATTTTGCTTCATTGCCTACTGGAAAAATGTTCAAACAATAAATTTAAAATGCAATTGTGTGTGGAAGTAGACTGTTATCATGGAAATGTTCTGAATAGGGCAGTTTTGTCATTATTGGTGCATGCATTTTGCTTCATTGCCTACTGGAAAAATGTTCAAACAATAAATTTAAAATGCAATTGTGTGTGGAAGTAGACTGTTATCATGGAAATGTTCTGAATAGGGCAGTTTTGTCATTATTGGTGCATGCATTTTGCTTCATTGCCTACTGGAAAAATGTTCAAACAATAAATTTAAAATGCAATTGTGTGTGGAAGTAGACTGTTATCATGGAAATGTTCTGAATAGGGCAGTTTTGTCATTATTGGTGCATGCATTTTGCTTCATTGCCTACTGGAAAAATGTTCAAACAATAAATTTAAAATGCAATTGTGTGTGGAAGTAGACTGCTATCATGGAAATGTTCTGAATAGGGCAGTTTTGTCATTATAGGTGGATGCATTTTGCTTGATTTCCTACTGGAAAAAATGTTCAAACAATAAATTTAAAATGCAATTGTATGTGGAAGTCGACTGTTATCATGGAAATGTTCTGAATAGGGCAGTTTTTTCATTTTTGGTGCATGCATTTTTCTTCAT
>NC_056729.1:1932573831-1932584615 GCF_019279795.1 Protopterus annectens | reverse complement strand
CAAAAGGCCTCAAAAACAGGTTTTTTTTTGGCCCAAAAAAATGGGGGGCCGGGTTTAAAAAAAGGGAAACTTCAGCTCTACTCAGTGGCATACCACCTGCTCAGAGGCGATCTGTGCCTGACGATAAAGCCATGTCCAACCCAGAATTAATGGACATGCTGCACCTCAGAAAATCCAAATCCCATCGAGCTACGCTCGAGAGACTTGAACCTCAGCACTGAAATAAATAGGACATGCTGGAGGGACAGATTCATAACCCAGAGGCTCCCTTCACTCTGGAATAAAATCCCAGTCCAGGTTAGGCAGAGTCCCTCACTGACTCTCTTCAAGAGGAATCTTGATGAGTTGATGGGAGATCGTAGGTTTACCCCGGGTATCACTTCTGTGTCACTGTTAGACAGAGGCACAGTATACTAACCTCGAAAAAGGGCATAGCAAAATTAATTTAAAATGGGTGGAGAAAGCAAACACACTCTGGCTAGGCTTCTAAATGCCCTAGGGCAGATAGCCTAGTATGAACCTATGAACCTATGAAATGTTCTGAATAGGGCAGCATTGTCATTATTGGTGCATGCATTTTTCTTTATTGCCTACTGGAAAAATGTTCAAACAATAAATTTAAAATGCAATTGTGTGTGGAAGTAGACTGTTATCATGGAAATGTTCTGAATAGGGTAGTTTTGTCATTATTGGTGCATGCATTTTGTTTCATTGCCTACTGGAAAAATGTTCAGACAATAAATTTAAAATGCAGTTGTGTGTGGAAGTAGACTGTTATCATGGAAATGTTCTGAATAGAGCAGTTTTGTCATTATTGGTGCATGCATTTTGTTTCATTGCCTACTGGAAAAATGTTCAAACAATAAATTTAAAATGCAATTGTGTGTAGAAGTAGACTGTTATCATGGAAATGTTCTGAATAGGGCAGTTTTTTCATTGGGCGGCCCTGGTGGTGTAACGGTTAGCGTGGCTGCCACGCAGCATGAGGTTCTCTGGTTTGATTCTCTGCTGGGGTGCCTTCTGTGCGGAGTCTGCATGTCCTCCCTGTGTCACATGTGTTTTTTTCCGTGTGCTCCGGTTTCCTCTTAAAAACATGCCGTAGGTGGATTGGACACTCTAAACTGGCCCTAGGTGTGAGTGCGTGCTTTCTGTGGAAGGTTGGGTGCCGGCCTGGTAATTCGACACCATTAAATTCCACTGCCAATCATGAGCAGACAGATGATCCGCTGTCATGACCCCTGAGCGGGAAAAGCTGAAATAAGAAGAAGGGCAGTTTTGTCATTATTGGTGCATGCATTTTGCTTCATTGCCTACTGGAAAAATGTTCAAACAATAAATTTAAAATGCAATTGTGTGTGGAAGTAAACTGTTATCATGGAAATGTTCTGAATAGGGCAGTTTTATCATTATTGGTGCATGCATTTTGCTTCAATGCCTACTAGAAAAATGTTCAAACAATAAATTTAAAATGCAATTGTGTGTGGAAGTAGACTGTTATCATGGAAATGTTCTGAATAGGTTAGTTGTGTCATTATTGGTGCATGCATTTTGCTTCATTGCCTACTGGAAAAATGTTCAAACAATAAATTTAAAATGCAGTTGTGTGGAAGTAGACTGTTATCATTTAAATGTTCTAAGTAGGGCTGGTTTGTCGTTATTGGTGCATGCATTTTGCTACATTGCCTACTGGAAAACGTTCCAACAATAAATTTAAAATGCAATCGTGTGTGGAAGTAAACTGTTATCATGGAAATGTTCTGAATAGGGCAGTTTTGTCATTATTGGTGCATGCATTTTGCTTCAATGCCTACTAGAAAAATGTTCAAACAATAAATTTAAAATGCAATTGTGTGTGGAAGTAGACTGTTATCATGGAAATGTTCTGAATAGGTTAGTTGTGTCATTATTGGTGCATGCATTTTGCTTCATTGCCTACTGGAAAAATGTTCAAACAATAAATTTAAAATGCAGTTGTGTGTGGAAGTAGACAGTTATCATGGAAGTGTTCTGAATTGGGCAGTTTTGTCATTATTGGTGCATGCATTTTGCTTCATTGCCTACTGGAAAAATGTTCAAACAATAAATTTAAAATGCAATTGTGTGTGAAAGTAGACTGTTATCATGGAAATGTTCTGAATAGGGCAGTTTTGTCATTATTGGTGCATGCCTTTTGCTTCATTGCCTACTGGAAATTTTTTCAAACAATAAATTTAATATTCAGTTGTCTGGAAGTAGACTGTTATCATGGAAATGTTCTGAATAGGGCAGTTTAGTCATTATTGCTGCATGCATTTTGCTTTATTGCCTACTGGAAAAATGTTCAAACAATAAATTTAAAATGCAATTGTGTGTGGAAGTAGACTGTTATCATGGAAATGTTCTGAATAGAGCAGTTTTGTCATTGTTTGTGTATGCATTTTGCCTCATTGCCTACTCGAAAAAATGTTCAAACAATATATTTAAAATGCAATTGTGCATGGAAGTAGACTGTTATCATGGAAATATTCTGAATAGGGCAGTTTTGTCATTATTGGTGCATGCGTTTTTTTTATTGCCTACTGGAAAAATGTTCAAACAATAAATTTAAAATGCAATTGTGTGTGGAAGTAGACTGTTATCATGGAAATGTTCTGAAAATGGCAGTTTTGTCATTATTGGTGCATGCATTTTGTTTCATTGCCTACTAGAAAAATGTTCAAACAATAAATTTAAAATGCAATTGTGTGTGGAAGTAGACTGTTATCATGGAAATATTCTGAATAGGGCAGTTTTGTCACTGGGCGTCCATGGTGGTGTAATGGTTAGCATTGCTGTCTGACAGCAAGAGGTTATCTGGTTCGATTCTCAGCTGGGGTGCCTTCTCTGCGGAGTCTGCATGTCCTCCCTGTGGTCGCATGGGTTTCCACCGGGTGATCCGGTTTCCTCCCAAAGACATATAGTAGGTGGATTGGACACTCTAAATTGGCCCTAGGTGTGAGTGTGTGCCTTCTGTGGAAGGTTGGGTGCGGGCCTGGCAAATCAACACCATAAAATTCCTCTGCCAATCATGAGCGGACAGATGATCCGCTGTGGTGACCCCTGAGCGGGAAAAACTGAAACAAGAAGAAGGGCAGTTTTGTCATTATTGGTGCATGCATTTTGCTTCATTTCCTACTGGAAAAATGTTCAAACAATAAATTTAAAATGCAATTGTGTGTGGAAGTAGACTGTTATCATGGAAATGTTCTGAATAGGGCAGGTTTGTCAATATTGGTGCATGCATTTTGCTTCATTGCCTACTGGAAAAATGTTCAAACAATAAATTTAAAATGCAGTTGTGTGTGGAAGTAGACTGTTATTATGGAAATGTTCTGAATAGGACTGTTTTGTCATTATTGGTGCATGCATTTTGCTTCATTGCCTACTGGAAAAATGTTCAAACAATAAATTTAAAATCCATTGTGTGTGGAAGTAGACTGTTATCAAGGAAATGTTTTGACTAGGGCAGTTTTTTCATTATTGGTGCATGCATTTTGCTTCATTGCCTACTGGAAAAATGTTCAAACAATAAATTTAAAATGCAATTGTGTGTGGAAGTAGACTGTTATCATGGAGATGTTCTGAATAGGGCAGTTTTGTCATTATTGGTGCATGCATTTTGCTTCATTGCCTACTGGCAAAATGTTCAAACAATAAATTTAAAATGCAGTTGTGTGTGGAAGTTGACTGTTATTGTGGAAATGTTCTGAATAGGGCAATATTGTCATTATTGGTGCATGCATTTTGCTTCATTGCCTACCGAAAATTTTTTGAAACAATACATTTAATATTCACTTGTGTGGAAGTAGATTGTTATCATGGAAATGTTCTGAATAGGGCAGTTTTGTCATTATTGGTGCATGCATTTTTGGTTCATTGCCTACTGGAAAACTTTTCAAACAATAAATTTAAAATGCAGTTGTGTGTGGAAGTAGACTGTTATCATGGACATTTTGTGAATAGGGCAGTTTTGTCATTATTGGTGCATGCATTTTTTTCATTGCCTACTGGAAAAATGTTCAAACAATAAATTTAAAATGCAATTGTGTGTGGAAGGAGACTGTTATCATGGAAATGTTCTGAATAGGACAGTTGTGTTATTGGGTGGCCATTGTGGTGGAACGGTTGGCATTGCTGCCTTACAGCAAGAGGTTCTCTGGTTCAATTCTCGGCTGGGGTGTCTTCTGTGTGGAGTCTGCATGTCCTCCCTGTCATCGCGTGGGCTTCCTCCGGGTGCTCTGATTTCCTCCCAAAGACATGCAGTAGGTGGATTGGACACTCTAAATTGGCCCTAGGTGTGAGTGTGGGCCTTCTCTGGGTGGTTGGGTGCAGGCCTGGCAACTCAACACTATAATATTCCAGTGCAATCATGAGGGGACAAATGATCTGCTGTGGTTACCCCTGAGCGGGAAAAACTGAAACAAGAAGAAGGGCAGTTTTGTCATTATTGGTGCATGCATTTTGCTTCATTGCTTACTGGAAAAATGTTCAAACAATAAATTTAAAATGCAGTTGTGTATGGAAGTAGACTGTATCATGGAAATGTTCTGAATAGTGCAGTTTTGTCATTATTGGTGCATACATTTTGCTTCATTGCCTACTGGAAAAATGTTCAAACAATAAATTTAAAATGGAATTGTTTGTGGAAGTAGATTGTTATCATGGACATGTTCTGAATAGGGCAGTTTTGTCATTACTGGTGCATGCATTTTTCTTCATTTGCCTACTGTAAAATTTTTCAAACAATAAATTTAATATTCAGTTGTGTGGAAGTAGACGGTTATTATGGAAATGTTCTGAAAAGGGCAGGTTTGTCAATATTGGTGCATGCATTTTGCTTCATTGCCTACTGGAGAAATGTTCAAACAATAAATTTAAAATGCATTTGTGTGTAGAAGTAGACTGTTATTATGGACATTTTCTGAATGGGGCAGTTTTGTCATTATTGGTGCATGCATTTTGCTTCATTGCCTACTGGAAAAATGTTCAAGCAATAAATTTAAAATGCAGTTGTGTGTGGAAGTAGACTGTTATTATGGAAATGTTCTGAATAGGACAGTTTTGTCATTATTGTTGCATGCATTTTGCTTCAGTGCCTACTGGAAAAATGTTCAAACAATACATTTAAAATGCATTTGTGTGTAGAAGTAGACTATTATTATGGACATTTTCTGAATGGGTCAGTTTTGTCATTATTGGTGCATGCATTTTGCTTCATTGCCTACTGGAAAAATGTTCAAACAATAAATTTAAAATGCAATTGTGTGTGCAAGTAGACTGTTAGCATGGATATGTTCTGAACAGGGCAGTTTTGTCATTGGGTGGCCATTGTGGTTTAACTGTTAGCATTGCGGCCTCACAGCAATAGGTTCTCTCATTCGATTCATGGCTGGGGTACCTTCTGTGTGAAGTCTGCATGTCCTCCCTGTCGTCGCATGGGTTTCCTCTGGGTGTTCCAGTTTCCTCCCAAAGACATGCAGTAGGTGGATTGGACACTCTAATTTGGCCCTAGGTGTGAGTGTGTGCCTTCTTTGGAAGGTTGGGTGAGGGCCTGGCATCTTGATACCATAAAAGTCCACTGCCAATCATGAAGGGACAGATGATCCACTGTGGTGACCCTTGAGTGGGAAAACTGAAACAAGAAAAAGGGCAGTTTTGTCATAATTGATGCATGCATTATGCTTCATTTCCTATTGGGAAAATGTTCAAACAATAAATTTAAAATGCAGTTGTGTGTGGAAGTAGACTGTTATCATGGAAATGTTCTGAATAGGGCAGTTTTGTCATTATTGGTGCATGCATTTTGCTTCATTGCCTATGGGAACTGTTTTCAATCAATAAATTTAATATTCAGTTGTGTGGAAGTAGACTGTTATCATGGACATGTTCTGAATAGGGCAGTTTTGTCATTATTGGTACATGCATTTTGCTTCATTGCCTACTGGAAAAATGTTCAAACAATACTTTAAAATGCAGTTTTCTGTGGAAGTAGACTGTTATCATGGACGTTTTCTGAATAGAGCAGTTTTTATCATTGGTGCATGCATTTTGCTACATTGCCTACTGGAAAAATGTTCATATAATAAACTTAAAATGCTGTTGTGTGTGGAAGTAGACTGTTATGGAAGTGTTCTGAATAGGGCAGTTTTGTCATTATTGGTGCATGCATTTTGCTTCATTGCCTACTGGAAAAATGTTCAAACACTAAATTTAAAATGCAATTGTGTGTGGAAGTAGACTGTTATCATGGAAATGTTATGAATAGGACAGTTTTGTCATTATTGGTGCATGCATTTTTCTTCATGTGCCTACTGGAAATTTTTTCAAACAATAAATTTAATATTCAGTTGTGTGGAAGTAGACTGTTATCATGGAAATGTTCTGAATAGGGCAGCTTTATCATTATTGGTGCATGCATTTTGCTTCATTGCCTTCTGGAAACATGTTCAAACAATACATTTAAAATGCAGTTGTGAGTGGAAGTAGACTGTTATCATGGAAATGTTCTGAATAGGGAAGTGTTGTCAATATTGATGCATGCATCTTGCTTCATTGTCTACTGGAAAAATGTTCAAAACAATAAGTTTAAAATGCAGTTGTGTGTGAAAGTAGACTGTTATCCTGGAAATGTTCTGAATAGGGCAGTTTTTTCATTATTGGTTTATACCTTTTGCTTCATTGCCTACTGGAAAAATGTTCAAACAATAAATTTAAAATGCAGTTGTGTGCGGAAGTAGACTGTTATCATGGAAATGTTTTGAATAGGGCAGTTTTGTCATTATTGGTGCATGCATTTTGCTTCATTGCCAACTGGAAAAATGTTTAAACAATAAATTTAAAATGCGCTCTAACTTAAGTCTAACAAGTGTGCTGTATTATACAAGGAATATAATTTAATACAATCAGGAAAGTGAATCAAGGAATGCATACATGTATGCATGGCCCTAAAAATGTGTTTGAAAACAGTCCAGAGGAAAGTGTGAAAGGCTCAGAATTATGGGCAAATTTTAAGCTTTACTCTTGTTACCAAAGCAATGGATGAATGTAAAACAGTTCACACCACATTACCTTGACCTGGCCAAGCCTTTTGACACAATCCCCTACTAAGGTGTAGTACAAAAGATGAATAATGTAAGAGCAAACACATCACCAGCTGCATTGCCAACTTGGCTCACAGGATGCAGGAAATCAAAACGGGGAAGAGACCAGTCACCATTGGAGTCCCCCAGGGTTCGGTGCTGAGACTGTTTGGCATATACATCTCAAAAGTAAAAGGAAATACCAAAGAACTTTGGCCAGCTAAGTCTGAGATGACTGCAAGCCAGGGGAAGTTATTGAATCCCCAAATAACTTAACCATCATGCAGGAAGGTTTGTCCCAAATAGTAACTGGTGTCAAAATCATGACAATGCTCTCGGAGAACTGATCCAATTATTTGGCATTTGGGAACTTGTGTGCACAGTGACCTAACTTTTGACCAACATGTGCTGAGAGTCATAAGAAAGCCTTTCTGTATTGCACAGCTTATAAACAAATTGATTGTGACTAATGTTGTTGTCCCCTTTACAAAGCTCGCATTATGTCAATCATTTTGTATAATGCCCACTTTGGCATGTATCTGTCCAGCCCCATGCAGCAATTGGAATACCTTCAGAGATACCTTACTAAAAGGATACAAACCCTGAACAATAGGTCTTGCATGGAAAACCTCAAAGATTTATTACTATACTCAGTATCCTACAGAGTGCTTAGAGGTGACGTGTCTGGCATACAAAGCATCCCCTGACATAATACAGATGGACCTACTGAACATCAACAAGTCAAATGGCATCAGAAATACTCAGCCCAGGTATCTAAACTGAATGTTGTGGAGAGATGGATATATATCACAGAGGCTACCACTGTTTCTGAACAGACTATCCATAAAAATAAAGCAAACTCATCCATCCATATTAAAATGCAACTTGGATCTAAGGATGAGTAATTGAAAATGTACTCCAGGATTCCCCTCATGCCACTAATGGATAGAGGCAGTTCCTAAATGCTGCATCCGTTACATGCCCCCCTTAAATTATCTATGGTATGATCACAGCTGTTCTCACTAGGGCTAATATACAATTATCAGCCATGGGGATAGCTAAGACCAATCAGAAAATGTTAATTCAAGCACCAAAAGGGAGTTGGCTAAGCTTAAAATGTTCTCCAAGTGAACCTATGTTGTGGTAGCAAATAGTTATAAAAAATTACCCTTTTTAGTTCACTAAATCTTGTCACCCCCCCCCCTGTCTTTAACAGCTTCTGGTGTCTATGAGGCCCAGGGTAACCTACCAGAGGCTACATGATCTGGAGGTAGTAGAGCACTCCAGGGTGGACAGGGACATACTGCAGCAAATTGTGGAGCTGTGCCGGCCTCACCTCACATCCAGAACAAACAGAGGGGAACCCATCCCAGTGGATACCAAGGTATGTGTAGCTCTAAGAATACTAGCTACAGTTACTTTCCAAAGACTAACTGGGCTTATCATGGGGTCTCACAGGCATCTGTGTCCTGGATACTCCACCAATTCCTGGATGCCATGTGATACATGCCAAGGAACATATTAAATTCCCCACCACCCATGAGGAGAGGACCCCCAATATGCATCTTTTCCACCATGTAGCAGACTATCTGAAGGTACTGGGTGCCATTGACTGCACGCAAATCCACATCAAAGCACCACTTGGTGACCGAGGTAGGGTCTACATAGACCGCAAGGGTATCCACTCCATCAACTGTAATGTCGTGTGTGATGCCCAGGGCATTATCATGAATGTGTGTGCTGGCTGCCCTGGAAGCTATCATGACTCCCACATCTGGCATTCCTCACAGCTGTATCAGTGGTTTTGCAGGGGGGACATTCCATGGGGGATGCTGGCTACGCACTGGAGCTGTGGATGATGACACCCATCAGAAACGCACCCATACCTACACCAGAACACCATAATGAAGCACATGCACAAACCAGGATAATTATAGAGCATGTGTTTGGGATGCTCAAATCACAATTCCACTGCCTTGGCATATCTGGTGGAGCCTTGCCGTACTCTCCAGCCACATGTGCACACATGGTCATAGTATGTGCCATGCTACACAGTATGATCCTGCGGAAACAGCTGCAGCAGGAACAAAATGGGGAAGAGCCACACAGCCCCCACCATTTCTAAAGCCTCCACAGGTACAGAGGGACTCAGAGGAGGAACATCCTGAGCCTGCCCCTGTAGGTAGATGGAGGCATGCTCAGTATGCCCTGATCTTGGCAAAGAGGCAACGCATAGCACATACACTGACACTATAGGGCACCAGGGACTGAGCTCTCTCTGTCTGACTCACACACACAGTAAAATGGATGGCAAACATCACACCACCTATACCTGACCATGTATAGGCAGTGTATTGTGTGCATCCAACATAGTCAGCCCTCAAGCACCACCCTCACAACAGCTGCAGGCACAAAGTAAGCCAGCCTCTGAAACAAATTAAACTAAAGGAGTAGAATTTTCTACTAGCATATCTATAGTATTGATCAAGCATGTAAGCAAATGTGGTGTCTAATTGGGATAGCAGCAGATAACTGACAGCTCTGTGGGACAGCAGGATATGTATCCCCAGTACTGCCCTACCCACACCATGCAGTACCACCCTATTCGACAAATATCACTGCAGTATATGTGGTGAGCCAAATAACTGTGGGAGTCATAGGACACATGCATGGATATCAGAGTGGTGGTCCCATACCCACCACCAACCCCACACAGCAGGTCAGCTGTAGACAACCATAAAGAAATGACTGGCAAAGGCCCCCACATCACGACATTCATTAAATCCCCACCCACAGACTTTCACACAGTGATATCACAGCAGGTCTGGCAGTGACAGTATAGCTCTGAAAGGTAAGAAGTCTGAAACTACAAATGTCTATGCCAGAACAATCTGACCTGTGGTTGATGCTGTTATGCCTGTAGTCTGAAAGATAGGGCAAACCACTATGCTACATGGGACCAAATGTTTAAGCAAATATCAGCACAGTCTGTGCAGATGTGCATTGTGTACAATTGTGTCACCCTTCCATAGTCCCATAGAAGTGCAGTAACATGTTCCTAGACTTAAGCAGCATCCATCTGTCACCCAGAGTGAGGGTGCAATAGTAACAGAAAGCAATTGTCAGTAATACCCACAGTCAACTTACTGGTGCCATCCCATGAGTGTCTCCTGCCTGCAGCCTGGGAACATATGATCATCAGAATGTACTGCCCTGCTACAGATGGCCTGCATCTGTCATACCTGGCCTACGAGCCTCTGGCAAATGCCTATGCCTCACCCACAGTGCCCTTTAGGGAGTGTCATGGGGTCCATAACACCAACATAACACAGTCCACAAAATGCAAAGGAAGGCCATGCTGATAACTGCTAGGAGCAAACCTGCCAGCCTCAGGGAGCCAGAAATCAGGCCAAAGCCATGAATAATGGGATGATGAAGGTAAAAAGAGAAGGACATCTGTGAAATACTGCTCTAATAATGTTATAAAGTTGATGGAATGATTTGTAGTAGCATGGAATGTCTGATGGGTACAAAGTCTGTAACTGCAATGTCAACTGTCAGTAATATCTGACTTCAACCCTGAGTGATTTGCAAAACACATTTGCTGGAAAACCACACTTGTTTGGGTAATCAACAAGATATATGAGTCATGGATGTGGACATTCTGTGATACTTTGTACAGTCGAC
>NC_056729.1:1932436331-1932568831 GCF_019279795.1 Protopterus annectens | reverse complement strand
ATCTTGATATTGCCTGTAGCTTTAATAACTACTTCACCTCCTCCATTCTCGATATCATAAATAACTCCACCACCACCAACACTTCCCAACCCCCTACAACCCAACAAGACACTATCCCCTTCTTCGCTTTCATGTCAGTACAACATCCTATATACAAAAATTGCTAACTAAACTTAAAACCACCACCCTAGCCACCAACAACATCCCTGCCATATACCTGAAACTCGCATCCACAATCATAGCTTACCCTATCTCATTACTAATTAACAGATCCATTACCAAAAACACCGTAATAACCTTGTGGAAAATCTCTTTCATCATTCCCTATTAAAAAGGTGGACCCTCTACCAATCTCTCTAACTATTGCCCAATAGCAATTCTGTCACCCCTTTCAAAAATTCTAGAGAGATGCATACATCGCCAAATCCTCTCCCACCTCCTCTCCAATAACCTTCTTCTCCTACCAACACGGCTTCCGCCCATCTCACAGTACCTCCACCACCCTACTCAGATTTACCAACACTATAAACTCCACAATCCCAGCCACCCCTTTAATTACTGAGGAACAAGTTCTTTCAGCCCTTTCAAAATAAGAATACGTAATCCGTGGGTCCTGACAAGATACCAAGTTGCCTAATTATCAGTGCTAAATATGGGCTTTCTTAACCCTTGTTTAACCTATTTAAGCTAAACCTTTCCACTAGTTGTAAACCTGAAACCTGTAAATCTGCCATTGCCATTACAGAAGGGTGGCCCAACCATGGACTTTGGAAACTACAGACCCATTAGTCTCACTAGCCTGATATGTATCAGTGTGCAGGGCATTATCTCACACTTTGTTAATCAGGGCATTGAAAATCTCTTAAACCTAGAGCCTCATCAATTTGGCTTTATCAAAGAAAAGTTCTGCCATCTCAATACATTTCCCTGAAAATGTAACTGCAGCAGTGGATAGTGGTTATGTACTGCATAGACCATCTCTAGACCTGGTCAATGCCTTTGACGCTATTCCAAATGCAGTCATTATTGACAGACTTATAAATCTAACTATTAATCCTTATATTGTGTGATAGATAGCTAAATAGGTGTCTGAGAGAACCCATGGGGTTAGAGAAGCAAGCCACTTCTGAAAGCAAAAAGGTTACCAGTAAAGTACTGCAGGGTTCAGTTTTGAGCCCTCTCCTATCTGGTATATATTTCTCAGGCCTTCAGGCCAGCACTTCTGGCCTATGGCTAATTAAGTTTGTAGATGAGTCTAAATTGGGAGTTATTCAATCTTCAGCTGACTCACAGTTTCTCCAACACAGCTTAGACCATGTTATCAATTGATCTAAGGACAATGGTCTCAAATTAAATGTTAAAAAATGTAGCATAGTTCATTTTGGTGAACAAAACAATATCATTTGCAGTATGTGAGATGTACCTCTCCAATCAAACACTGTTTTAAGGGATCTGGGTACTCTTTTCATAATTCCTTATCATTTCACCAATATGTCTCCACAATAGAGTGGAAAGCCTTTTATTTGATCCATCTGTCCCATTGTCAAAGGCATCTCCACTAGACCCAAAGAAGTCTTAATTCCCCTTTACTCATTATCCAAACCATTATGGAATATAATGCACATTGTTGGCATGTATTTATATAAACATTTTATATAACTTGAGAGACCTCAAAAATTCATAACTAAAAAGATTGGTGGCCTCAAAAATCTTAGTTATCATAAGAGACTGGTAGCTCTTTCTCTGTACTCAGTTTCTTACAGACTCCTCTGTGGACATCTGTGTCTAGTCTTTTGTGTCATGAAAGATTCAACCATGTTTGATCCCTTTGCAGAACTAATGGTACATCAAATACTCATTTAAATGAACTAAATCTTCATTGGCAGGTAAATAAGACATGTTGCCATGATAGATTCATATCTCAACATATCCATTACCTCTGGAGCAAACCATCAATACATGTCAAGCAAGGTACTACCCTTGCCACCTTCGATGTAAACCGAGATAATTGAATGGGCAACCTCAAATTCTGTATCGGTCTATCGTGTCTTGCCCTCCTAGAGGCTAGAGGGAAATTTTGAATAGGGTTTTTTTGGCTAGGCTTGAAATTGTCTGCAGACTGATTGACTAGTACTTACCTATGAACCTAAAATATAAGGGCTAAAATAGCTACCATGGGAATGTAAGCCTAGTCTTCTAATGATCCTCACAGATCCCTAGCCTAATAAGTACATATGAAACAATAATACTTATGCAGGACAAGACAACATAGCAGGCTGCTTTCTCATATGTGCTGAGTATGTAGTATCTGAAACTGTACTTAGGTTTTTTCATACTCAGCTTCTCTAAAGGTTTGCAGTTGATGCCTGGACAGCAGGTAGCATGCTTCCCCAACACAAGAGTTGCTACTCTACAGATACAGACAGTAATCTGCCATAAAACATATAGCACAACTCATATACCAGCACAGGCAACTTAACTGATCTGCATCCCAGTCAGTTTAGTTCTGTGAAGGGCAGGGTCTGTCTCCTCAACCTCTTAAGCTTGTTTGAAAATGTCACTGAGGCAGTAGTCACTCAGTTCACACTGCTTATCTTGATCAAGTCAAGGCTTTTGACACTATCCCCAATGCTGGTGTAGTTAAAAAATTAGACAAACTTAATGTCAACCTCTATGTCATCCACTGGATTGGAAATTGGTTGTCTGACAGATACCAGGTTGTGAAAGTTGCTGCAACCCTCTCTGAACATACAGTTGTAACTAGGGTACCATCCTGGGCTCTCTCTTGTTTGACAAATTATTTTTCTCACATCCAAGCCAGTCTCCCAGAATGTGGTTGACCATGGTTGCTGATGATTGCAAGTTGGGCACTGCTAACCCAGTGTACTGAAAATTATCTCAAGTTAAATGCAAAAGCAAAAAAACAAAAAAAAAAGTGCAGCATAGTAGCATTCAGTAAAGGAGCTAATCCCACTGCAATTGCTTTAAACAACATTCACTTCTGACAGACATGGTCTAAGAGACCTTGGTTCTTATCTGGACAATTCTCTCTCATTTAATAATCATATTTCACCACAGTTGGGAAATCCTTGTGTAGGGCACAGTTACTTTTAAGGGAATCAGTAGCCTGCACACTGCATCAAGTTGACTTGTTTCATGCTTTTTGAACCATGAAAGACCCAAGCCTACTTGAACTTCTCTTTTTTTGCAAAATCAGTGGCTATAAAAGCACTCTCACTAAGGACCTAAATCTACACTAACAAAGAAACCAGACTTGCTGGACAGCTAGGTTCCTAACTAGATGTATTCACTACCAGTGGAATAAGTTACTTGTACAGATCAAATAAAGTACTGCTATGACTACTTCTAAGGCCTGTCTTTTTTTATTTGTTTGTTTCTCTCCAACTTCCTCAGTCCCTTCCAGGCTTCTACCTTCGTGTCTATTTCTATTGTTGTGTTTTTCAACCACTCCTTTTTTCAGCATCTAGACTAATACTGATTATGAACTGAGGCCAGAGTGCAACCTAAGGGTATCCTGGAGGGCCTCATCAGCAACTGCTTTTGTAAGGGAGAGAGATTTTTTTCTCTTATGATCTACATTGTTTTTCTTTTCTCTCTCCCCTACGTCATTGTAGAAATGTACAATGGTCACGCCCCTCTTCTTGTACCATGCCTCCACTCTCCTAGGAGCACTGAGATGCCCATCCCTTCCTGCCAGCACCACTAACTGAATCCTGGTCACTTGCTACCTTTAAGTTTAGTTTTGTTGATTGGATGGATAGACACAAATTTACACCAGGATTATCTTGCAGAACCCTATTCAGTTTTGGAAGTAAGCACAAGTAAGGTAAAACTTTTAATGTGTCTGTTTAAAGTGTATATCACTAAGCATCTTAAGGTCTTTATCACCTCTTGCCTAGTAGTGATTCTATGTTTCTCTGTTCCTATGTTCCTAACCCTGCTCTTAACCCTAGCTGTACAGTTTACTTTTAGAAAAACCCTTTCCAAAGCACTTTCACTATTCGGACAACTTTGGCATGAATGGTTTGATGGGGTCAAGGTTTGTAGACTGGAAAAGGAATTTATGTTCCTTTTTTTGACCTACTTGTTTTACATTATTAGTGTTGGGAGTAAAATGAAAGTTTAAGCCTGAAATCTTCTCAAAATAATTTAGGGACATAATAATTTGTGATAAAGAAGATTCTGTATCTCCTGTAGTTATTAAAATATCATCTGCAAATAATTGAATTTTACAACTAAACTCCTCATCAATTAGAAATCCTTTGGTTCTATGATTTGATCTAATAAAATTTGCAAAGGGTTCAATAGCTATACCAAATAATAAGGGGGATAAAGAACAACCTTGTTTTGTACATATTATGACTATAAAGGATTTTGGACAAAAATGAACCAATTTTCACAAATTAATACAAATTATTATATAGATTTGTGATGAGATTTATAAATAATTCAGAAAAGTTATATTCTCTAAGCTCTTTAAATAGAAATGACCAGCTGATAGAATCAAATGCTCTGCTTAAGTCTAAACTAATTATTGTTAGTTCTTTCTTCTTTTTGTTGGCTAAATCAGTTAATGCTTTTAATATGATTATATTATCATGAACTTTTTTTACTTAAAATAAAACCTGTCTGATCCTCATTAATTAATTTTGGCATTATATGATTTAATCTTCTTGCAAGAATAGACATAAATAATTTATAATCAACATTAAGGAAAGATATAGGTCTATAAAATGAACAATGCTTACTCTCTTTATCTTTTTAAAGAATGAGAAAAACAAGGGTGAAATGCCAGGAAAGGGGAATAACCAGAGAAATTTTAATTTTTACAATTTTATCTGGCATAACTTTATATAATTCTGGGATGAACCCACCAAGTACTGGAGCCTTATTTGTCTTAATATTTTTAATTTGATCTTTTAATTCTTTTATTAGGAAGGGTTTAGCAACATTTTTGTTCATTAGTTAATTTTTGTTGTATATTATTTTCAAAAAATTACTTTTGCTAGTGACATTATCTAAAATTGTCGAAGTGTTATTGACATTTTCAGTGATGTCTAAAACATTTCAATATATTTTTTAAATCAGTCATTTCCCTACCCCCTAATTTATTTTTCTTTCTTTAATATAGTTGATATTTTTTGTCTTGGATCTTATAGATAATTTATGTAGGCTTTTGGGATTAATTGAATAGGAGCACATTTTCCATTTTTGTAGTTGTATTCAGATTATATGCTGCATAATTTCTAAATGTATTTAAGTTAGTCATTTTAATTCAAGATTTATATTTTTGTCATTTAGTTTTACATTTACTTTTAAATTATCTGTTTTAGATTGTAATGTTTTCAATTCTTTGTCCCATTCCTTTCTTTTGTTGAGATACCAACTTATAATTTTTCTATATAAATAAGCCTTTAAAGAGCCCAAAGTGTAATGTCTGAAACTTCACCGTTATCATTTAACTCTATAAATGTATATAGTTAAATTATAAACCATTCCTCAAAGTCTTTTAACTGGGTAATTGTTTGTTTGTTTGTGTCTTTTGGCTTTTCCTGGTTAGGGGTCGCCAAGGCGGAACTCCGGTCCGCTAATGATTGGCAGTAGATTTTTACGTACTGGATTGCTGGGCCTAACGCACAACCTTCAACGAAGGAATGCCCATTCACGCATGTCGCTACACAGGAGACGCTCTAACTGAGAATCGAACGGGCAACGTCTAACTGTGAGGCGACAATGCTACCACAGCACCACCATCACAGCTATAATCAGCTGGAATTCTTAGATTACTGATTAGATTATAAGTTTTAAATGTAATAACAAAATAGCACTGTGATCAGACAATGGGCAAGAAGTTATTAGTACATCTTCAATTTTAGAATATAGGCTATTAGAGGTAAACACTTTGCCAATATTTGTTTGGATACCAGAATGAAATAAATAATGTGCAAAATGTAATGAATTCACAGATTTCAATTCATATATGTCACATCATTTTAGGTTATTAATACAAAGTTTTAAAATGTTTTACTGCAGATAGCAGTTTTATAGTTTGTCAGTAGTATTTGCTCCTGATAGTACACAATTAAAGTCTCCTGCTGGAATTGATTCACCTTTAAGATGCATGATAATAGCATCTAGCAACATTTTAGCAATTTTTGCATCAATTCCAGGAATCCAATATGCATCTACAAATGTATAACATTGCTTATTAATTTCAACAGTTAATGTCAGCATACCATCTTTATCACTGTGTGTATGTATAACTTTAGGTTGAGGTATTGGCCATCTCCAAAGGATCATTGTACTTCTCCTTTTTGACTTAAAATATGAACCAGCTAATATATTATAATCTTTAAACAGTATTCTATTTATATCTTCTTTGATTACATGAGTTTCTTGCAAAAATATATGAGCTTTATTTAAATTCAGACACACACACACACACACACACACACACACACACACACACACACACACACACACACACACACACACGCACGCACACACACACACACACACACACACACACACACACACACATACACATTGTATCTTTTACTTTATTTTGAGATAGATTTACTGTTTTATATGCTGATTTTATAAGTTGTCTTCTTCCTTTAGTATCTTGCAACAATTTGTTTTACTTATATTGTTCTCTAATTTAAATGAGTTGCATATACTGCTTAATCAATCTTTCTCTCTCTCTCTCTCTCTCTCTCTCTCTCTCTCTCTCACACACACACACACACACACACACACACACACACACACACACACACACACACACACACACACACACACACACACACACACACACACACACTGCAAAACATCATTTTAAATACTAATGCAGCATGCTATTTCAACAAATTGTATCAAAATAACTTAAGAAGGTTATTCTAATGACAATGAATGAGGATGTGGTATAATGTATACAGAATAAATGTATGTAAAGAAAAACATAGACTATCATCCCTGATTGTACTGAATTTGTGTATTTAACTGTACTGGCTTCTGATTCGGACTAAGAAAATAACATAACAATGGCAGGTATATAAAAAACATTGGTTTTCACATTTATCTATACTTCTCCAATTGCTGTTATCTCTTAAAGTTGTTTTATGTCTTGTAAAAGTATCTGGAATAAGGGAATGTCTTAGAATATGTCAAATCTTTTTTTTTTTTTTGCTTATTTGCTTACCTACGTTTTCTTGGAGGCACTGTTTTAAGTATTTCCTGTTTGTTTCCTTCTAATAAGGGATATTCCAAGCTTTTAACACTCTCCAAAAGTTATATGATATGTATTTAATTAAGTATGTGATAGATTTACTGGTATAAGAATATGCAGCAAAGCCGTATGCTTGTATATGTGTCTGATTCCTGATAAAGCAGGGTCAAAGTTCATGCAGGCATAGTATACTTGTTTCTGCTTTATTAGTGAGCAGTAAAGCTGTTGTTAGGCAGATCAAGCTGGGAATTTGCTATTTTTACTAAAAGTTAAATATTAGGGTGGGAAAATAACAAGAAAAGCATCAAGAGAAGAATTCACATTAGTAGAATAGCTTGCACTCATTAATTTAATTCAGGCAAAAACAGACATTCAAAAAACTGATTTTATTAACTTAAAAGTATACAATTCAAGTACAGAAAATAAAACAACAAAAAATATTTATGTATGTCCACAGCAGTAGGATAATAAACAAAGCTATTAATATTTTTCTAATAAATCACATAGTTTTTGCCAGTATTTTTTCTGATGAGTGATATTTTATGTCCTTATATTTACAGTTGAAAACTTTTTCTTGCATACACTTTTAGCTAAGATAATGAAATCATTAAAAGATAAAGCAGCTTTACCCTTCCAAGAGAGGAGGCTGTGATCTAGGGACAACATCTGGCACTGGAGCATTGAACAAAATGAGTGAATCAGATATAAAAAATTGATCAGTCCATAATGCCTGGGAAAAATAATTAATTAATTCCAAAAGGATACAACCAGTTTGCATTTTAATACCATACAAGTCCAATCTACATCTGAATCTCAGTTACATTACTGATATTTAATTTTCTTCATTTTATAAATCAGCACAATTTTGTTAGGGGTTAAACAGATTCTATGAAGAAATTTCCAACTATCAACTCTCAAATAAAGAGAAGATGATGTTTTCCAGTTTGACTTTAAAACCAATTTATTATCATTTATCGATAATTCAGTTCCATTTATCTTTTTAGAGTATCTGTTCCAAAAAAAAATAAATTTGCAAATTCAGCTCTTATAATCCTATAAATTACTGATATATAGGATTTATTGTGAAATGGAGTATAATTAATATTGATCAAGAAATCTAAGATTTTAGGGATATTTTTTTCTTGATAATTCATTATAATTTTACTTTTATCATTCGCATATGCTATGCAACTATTATTATTTATCTGGTTATCTTTTGATAGGGAGTACTTTAAAAGATGAAATTCAGTAGTATGTAATTTATTTCTGTTTAAGAATTGATAGCAAAATAATAAATTCATTTCTTGGAATTCTAGCATTTTATTTGTATTAAATGTTTCAGAGCAGCCCTTGGTATTAGGTATAGGAAATAATAGGAAGACTAAGTCCTTGGGTATATAACTGGTATCTATAAATGTCTTAAATATACGCATGAAATAGTCTACTAATGGAATAAGTGATACTATTTATTTTTATTTATTTTATTTTACATTTAACTGGGAAAGTCTAACTGGATACAGGTCCATTTTCAGCAGAGGCATGGGGAGAAAAGCTCCAAATGTACATAACAAGTACAAGTACAATTAAATTATTACAGTGAATTATCACAAAATTGAAATTTGTTTAACAATATATACACACAGGTACATGTTTTTCTCACATACACACAGGAAAGGTTGGAAGTTAGTAGCTCAAAAAGAAGGCGTTAGAGATTTTATCTTAAAAAAGGCAAACACATACATTAAGGTGGTTAACATACATGGTATCATCTTAACTTTAAATCTTTCAGTAGATGAGAGATATACAAATTTTTAAACAGTTAGAGGATCAGAGTTTTATTCTTGTAATGAGGTTCTCATTTATAGATTATGTTTGAGTGGGGTTAGTCAGGGTTTGTACAAGGACAAATCCAATGCATTTTTAGGTATTTCCTAAGGGATATTTTGAATTGGGATAAGGAGGGGTCAGTTGTAAGTTCAGCAGGAAGTAGGTTCCAGTTTTTGTCAGCAGAGATGGAGAATAGTGATTCACCAGCTGAATTGTTGGTTTTAACAGTTTGTACTAGCATTTTCTTGGAAGAGCGAAGGGCCTTTATGTTACTGTACAGGGTGATAATATTTTTCAGTATGGGTGTACTGTCTGGTTGGTAGAAAATTTTGTGAACAACTATTTGTTGGTTATATTGCAGTTGGTGGGGTAATTCTAGCCAATCTAACGATTGAAGGTTGAAACAGTGATGTGTTCTATAAGCTGATCCTGTGGAAAATCTGGCAATATTATTGTAGCAGCTAGTAAAATTATTGAGGTTTGATTTGCTTAAGTTTACAAAGATGGGTAAGGCATAAAGAAAGGTTGATAGCAGATGTGTACGGGCAATAACAGTTCTAGCAGATGGGGTTAGGAATTGTTTAATCCTGTATAAAGAGCCTAGTTTTTATTAACTGTTTTAATAGTTTTTTCTATGTGAGCATCAAACTTAAGGTTGTTGTCGATGATTACTCCCGGTAGTTTAGTACTAGATTCTGGGGAAATTATGGTGCCATTGTTAGATGTTATGGTGAGAGGTTGTGAGGGGATCTTGTGAGTTGGGGAGAAGAGTAATAGCTTGGTTTTATTTTGGTTTAATAGTAGTCGGTGACCAGTGACCCAGTTCTCTACTTTGTTGAAAGTGATTTGGGATAAAGATTGTAAATCTGTGGGGGAGGTGGCAGAGCAGATTAGGGTGGAGTCCTTTTATCATATGTGAAGTGGTGTTTTAAAATCCAATAGAATTTATTAATTCCAAATAAATTTTGAGGAATTATGTTGTATGTATTATTTTGAATTAATCACTCGTATGAATTTTTATGCAGAATGGTAAGAAGAATTTAACCTTAATGACATCATGTTTATAATAGCAGATTTTGCATATAATTCAATATTTGGGAAAGCTAACCCACCATCATCCCAACATTTAGAATTCCAGTCAAAATATATTCTTCGTTTATTAAGATAACATAAGAATTTAGGAATGATTGTATTTAACATATTAGTCATTTTCTTTGTGGGAAGAAATATTAATGATTGTATATAAAATACAATATTTGGTAGTATAATCATGTTTATCAAAGTAAGTCTGTCTTCAATTGTAAAAAAGGATTTATTCAAATCCTCTATTAGACTCTTGACTATATTTATTAGATTTGTATAATTGATCTGAATTGTGTCTTTTACGGAAGGCAAAATAATAATTATTCCAACTGAATAAGGTGAAGCCATTTAAAAAATCAGTGATTCTTTTATTTATTAATAATGTTTTTGTTTTACTTTTATTAAAGTTTAAGCCTGAAATCTTCTCAAAGTAATTCAGGGACATAATAATTTGTGATAGAGAAGATTCTATATCTCCTGTAGTTATTAAAACATCACCTGCAGATAACTGAATTTTACAACTATACTCATCAATTAGAAATCCTTTGATTCTATGATTTGATCTAATAAAATTTGCAAAGGACTCAATAGCTATAGCAAATGATAAGGGCGATAAAGTACAACCTTATTTTGTACCCATTAAGACTTTCAAGGATTTAAACAAAAAGCAACAAATTTTCACAAATTAATACAAATTATTATATAGATTTGTGGTGCTCCGGTAGCATTGTCGCCTCACAGTAAGATGTTGTCCTGTTCGATTCTCAGCTAGAGAATCTTCTGTGTGGAGACATGCATGAATGGGCATACCTTCGTTGAAGGTTGTGCATCAGGGCTGGCAACTCGGCATGTAAAAACTTTACTGCCAATCATTAGCGGACTGGAGTTCCGCTGTGGCGACCCCTAACCGGGTAAAGCTGAAAGACACAACATTATATAGATTTATGATGAGATTTATAAATATATCAGAAAGGTTATATTGTCTAAGCACTTTAAATAGATATGACGAGCTAATATAATCAAATGCTCTGCTTAAGTCGCGACTAATTACTGTTAATTCTTTTTTCTTTTTGTTGGCTAAGTCAATCAATGTGTTTAATATGATGATATTGTCATGAACTTTTTTACTTAAAATAATACCTGTCTGATCCTCGTTAATTAATTTTGGCATTATATGATTTAATCTTCTTATCAGAATAGACATAAATAATTTATAATCAACATTAACCAAAGATATAGGTCTATAAGAGGAATAAAGCTTACTATTTTTATCTTTTTTAAGAATGGGAAAAACAAGGGTATAATGCCAGGAAAGGGGAATGACCAGAGAAGTTTTAATTTTTTTCAAATACATTCTGTAAAAGCTTTACAATTTTATCTGGCATTAGTTTATATAATTCTGGAATTAACCCATCAAGCCATGAAACCTTATTTGTCTTAATATTTTAATTTGGTCTTTTACTTCTTTTAATAGGAAGAGTTTAGCAAAATTTTTGTTCATTAGTTAATTTTTATTGTATATTATTTTAAAAAAAAAATGCTTTTGATAGTGACATTATCTAAGATTGATGAAGTGTTATTGATATTTCCATAGTGACATCTAAAACAGTGCAATATATTTTTTAAATCAGTCATTTACCTATCCCCCCAATTTATTTTTATTTATTTAATATAGTTGATATTTTTCTTTTAGATATTATAGCTAATTTATGCAGGCATTTGGGATTAATTGAATAGGGGCAAATTTTCCATTTTTCTAGTTGCATTGAGATTATATGCTGCACAGTGTCTAAATATGATTGAGTTAGTGATTTTAATTCAAAATTTATATTTTTGTCATTTTTTACATTTTATTTTAAATTATCTATTTCACTTTGCAATGTTTTCAATTCTATGTCCCATTCCTGTTTTTTGCTGAAATACCAACTTTTAATTTTTCCATATAAATAAGCCTTTAAATAGTCCTAAAGTATAATGTCCAAAACTTCATCATTATCATTTAGTTTTATAAATCGAATCAGTTTCATTATAAACCATTCCTTAAAGTCTTTTAACTAGGTAATATAAGCTGAAATTCTTAGATTATTGATTAGATTATAAGTTATAAATGTAATAGCGAATAAATAGCATTGTGATCAGACAATGGGCAAGAAGTTATTATGGCATCTTCAGTTTTAGAATATAGGCTATTACAGGTAAACACTTTGTCAATAGTTGTTTGGGTACCAAAATGAAATGAATAATATGTAAGATATAATGCATTAACAGATTTCAATTCATATATATAACATAATTTTAGGTCATTAATAAACGTTTTTTAATAATTTACTGTAGATGACAGTTTTATGGTTTGTCTGTTAGTAATATCTGCTTTTGAAAGTATGCAATTATAGTGTCCTACTAGAAATGATTCATCTTTAAGATGTATGATAATAGTATTTAGCAACTTTTGCCAATTTTTCACCAATTCCAGGAATACAATATGTTTTTACTAATATATAGTATTGCTTATTAATTTCACCAATTATCAGTGCCAGCATACCATCTTTATCAGTGTGCATATGTATAACTTTAGTTTTAGGTATAGAACATCTTCAAAGGATCATTGTACCTCTCTTTTTTACTTAAAATATGAAAAAGCTAATATATTATAATCTTTGAACAGTATTCTATTTATATCTTGATTACATGAGTTTCTTGCAAAAATATTATATGAGCTTTATTTAAATTCAGATATTTATTTAAACTGCTTCTTTTCAATGAACTGTTTAAACCATTAATATTTAATGATAAACAATTATATGTAGACATGTAAGGAGGAAAAGTAACACTTTAAACATATAAATCAATGGCTTGTCACATGAAGAATAAAGTAAATTACAGTGAAATATTGCTATGGACAGAAACATTAATTCTAACATTAAACATTTAGAATTGAAATTGTTTAAACCATTAGTCATAGAATACAACATTCGTGTTTGGAGGAAGAAATCATCCAAACCGCTCACCAACTAAATCATAATAAAATGATGAAAAAAGCACTTGAATCAAGCATGTGCTACTGCTTATTAAAAAGAATAACGATTTATGAATGATAAAGATGCACTCTTATAAATAAATAAGCATTATCTGAAATCAATGTGTGTATAGTTAACTATATTATGATTATTGTCATTTTAACTGAGATTATATGAATAACAGTGAACTATTCAATCTGAAGTAGACATATAAGAGTCACAAGATATGAAATTTGTATTATTTAATCACTATGCATTGATCAGATTCTTGGTTTATTACATGTTTTCTCCTTTTATTACATTCAAATGTGTTTAGAAACAGGTAACTGACACATGAAAAGAACAATATGTGGTGGGAGACAAATGCATCTATAGTCTACATTCAAACTGCTTTATGTATCATTTTATTTAGATGCCTGTGTTTGATTTCTTATCAGAAGAATTAACATCAACATAATAGTAATAGTAGTAATACTTTAATTGATGAGGGGAAGTGTAGAATGGAATATATTCATTAGATTTAAATGTATAAACCAATTTTATTTAATTACATGGAAGAATAAGTATGAAATTTAAATGACTAGTCTCATGATACAGTAATTAAACTATATTGTCTGACTGAATACTAACGTGAAAATGCAGTTAAAATATGAGTGAAAGCACACAAGTCCATGAAAACAGATAAAGACACTCCCAGAAGGAGCTCATTCACATAGTCTCATACACACACACACACACACACACACACACACACACACACACACACACACACACACACACACACACACACACACAATCTCTTTTACTTTATTTTGAGAGAGATTTACTGTTTTATATCCTGCTTTTTTAAGTTGTCTTCCTCCTTTAGTATCTTGCAACGATTTGCTTTACTTATATTGTTCTCTAATTTAAATGAGTTGCATCTACTGCTTAATCAATCTTTCTATCTCTCTCTCTTTCTCACACACACACACACACACACACACACACACACACACACACACACACACACACACACACACACACACACACACACACACACACACACATAAGGCAGCATGCTATTTGAACTAATGTATCAAAATAACTTAAGATGACTATTCTAATGACAATGAATGAGGATGTGGTATAATGTATACAGAATGAATGTGTGTGTGTGATAGAAAGCATAGACTATTGCCCTGCATTGTGTTGGATTTGCATATTTAACTGTACTGGCTTCTGACTCTGACTAAGAAAATAATAACATAACAATGGCAGGTATATAAAAATAGTTTTTACATTTTTTTATAATTCTCCAGTTGCTGCTATCTCTTAAAGTTGTTTTATGTCTTGTAAAAGTATCCAGAATAGGTGAATGTCTTAGAATATGTAAAATCATTTATTTTGCTTATTTGCTTACCTACGTTTTCTTGGACGCACTGTTTTAAGTATTTCATGTCCGTTTCCTTCTATTGAGGGATATTACAAGTTTTTAACACTCTCCAAATGTTATATGATATGTGTTTAATTTAGTATGTGACATATTTTCTGATATAAGAATATGCAGCAATGCCACCTGCTTGTATATGTGTCTGCTTCCTGATAAAGCAGGGTCAAAGTTCATGCAGGCACTATATGCTTGTTTCCACTTTATTAGTGTGCACTGAAGCTGTTGTTAGGCAGCTAAAGCTGGAAGATTGCTATTTTGACTAAAATAGAGTAGGAAAATAACAAAAAAAGCATCCAGAGAAGACTTCACATTAGTAGAATAGCTTGCGCTCATTAATTTACTTCACGCAATAACGGACATTCAAAAAAATGTCCAAACTCACATTCCAACAAACAAGCTTATCAAAGTGTGTAAGTATATACAATTTAAGTACGTTTAAATGGAAAAAAAAAGTTTAAGCTAAAAAGAAAAGATTTTAAAGCCCATCCTAAAATCCTTCACATGCCCCCTCAAGCGTATACAGGCATGAACACATGCCACCCAAATGCAAGAAGTGCTAAATAATGCAATAAAAAGGAGAGAGAGTGAAAAAAGAAAATGTACAAATTATCAAATTCAAGACAAATAGAACATGGCTAAATCAGAAATAATCACCATTTCATAACCAACCCAAAGTACAACAACCATTCACTCCAGTCAAAATGTGATCTGGCCAACCAGTAGTGTAGCTCTAGAAAATACACATTTATCAATACTAGCCAAAAGTTGTGACTCATTAAATATTTAGTTATATGAGAAAAAATAATCTCCCAGATTCACTATCCTTCTGTGCAGGACTAACTAGCTTAGTCCTGCACAGAAGCGGCCGTTTAGGAGCAAGACGGCATGGAGCGTGTATGAGTGCAGAGGGTGTGTCTGAGAGCAGAGCTCTCAGATTATACATGCCCCTGCAATCAAGAACAGTAGTTTAGGAATAAGAATGAGTGAGACCGCTCATAGGTGTTCACATACCCCTAGCAATATCCCCCAAGTTTATAAGAGCAATAGTTACTATATGAAATATAAAGAAGAAGCTTTTTTTTTATGAAACAGATAAAATTTAACCATAGGTGTGGGTTTGCCCATCACTTAGCTACATTTAATGCAGTTTAAATGGCACAAGAGGATAAAAATCAAGATTTATGCAAATGAAGCAGTACCAAGTGTGTATGGTTAACTATATTATGATTATTGTAATTTTAACTGAGATTATATGAATAACAGGGAACTATTCAATCTGAAGTAGACATATAAGAGTCACAAGATATGAAATTTGTATTATTTAATCACTATGCATTGATCAGATTCTTGGTTTATTACATGTTCTCTCCTTTTATTACATTCAAATGTGTTTAGAAACAGATAAATGACACATAAAAAGAACAATATGTGGTGGGAGACAAATGCATCTATAGTCTGCATTCAAACTGCTTTATATATTATTTTATTTAGATATCCAAGTTTGATTTCTTATCAGAAGAATTAACATCAAAATAATATTAATAGTAGTTATACTTTATTTAATGAGGGGAAATGTAGAAAGGAATATATCCATTAGATTAAAATGTAGAAACCAATTTTATTTAATTAAATGGAAGAATAACTATGAAATTTAAATGGCAAGTGTCATGACACAATAATTAAACTCATTTGTATTATGCTGTTGAAAACTCAAACTGTTGACAGTGTAATAATCGACACAAAAATGTCGAAACCCTCAAACACACACACAAAAAAAAAAAACCCAAACACAACACAAATTGCTCTATGCAGGGGGGCAAGCCCACACCCCCTGCTACTTAAATATACCAACTCCGAGATCACACAACATTACAGTAAATGGAAGTCTCCCCTTACGGAGATTTCCGTTTACACGTGCGATGACATTCGCTTTCGACATTTTGGGGCCGACAATATCAGCTTCGATATTGTCGGCCTTCGACAGGGTGAAGTAGACCCTAATTAAACTATATTGTCTGGCTGAATATTAGCTTTAATTGGAGTTGTAATATGAGACAAAGCACACTGGTCCATGCCAACAGGATAAAGACACTCTCAGAAGGAGCCCTAGGACACCCCTGAGCCCGCAAGTCATAAGGACATCTGCCAAAACACATCTTTCACATCTTCTGAACCTCATCAGATAAGATATGCTATATCTGACTAGGATTGACATTGTTTCATAGGTATTGAGTAGCGAAGAATTCTTGTTGTTCATGTTGAGGTTAATTCACCATCGACTGTTCAAGTGACATCATGTTCACATATGAGTATTCGATTTTGTCTATGTTACTAGTTAGGAATTCTGAACCACTTCCTTCAACCATTCGAAGGGATGTTTAATTCCTTGCTTATTTAGTTTCTCTATTTGTGTCTCAGTGAATTCCCCCACAACCCACCAACCCAGGATGGATTCAGGGCGCCCCCAAGAATGCTCAGCCAGCCAGCACAAACCAAAGCACCACCACCCACATCACAAAGACCTTGATTATTTTCATAACTCATGGGATCTTTGATATATAAATTCTGTATATGAAAAAAGGATCCCAGTATCCCTATTATTTGGAACTTCAAATAAAATTAAAAGGTTTGTAATACAGCTTTAAAATCAAAAGAGTCAAAGCAGATGAAGTTATTAATACTTTGTACATGTAGAAGGAAGGAAGTATTAAGTTTTTTTCTTTGTCTGCATATAGTTATCAAACTCTAAAGTGACCGCTCAATGTGTATGTTTAATGATTATTTCTAAAATAACAAATTTGTGTAAAAAAGCTTCTAGACATTATTTTTATTTGTCACCCACCCGAATAATATGTCCACCTTCCCTTATGTCAGTTGTTGAACATACTGGTCTCAAAAGGTGACTACAATTCTACTTCAACTTTATATTGCAGATGTAAAGCATGTATGAACCATAAATACAGAAATTAATATTATTCACATTTACTTCCCGCATAAAATGGTTCAAATAATGTACCAA
Source organism: Protopterus annectens (assembly GCF_019279795.1). Lineage (NCBI taxonomy): Eukaryota > Metazoa > Chordata > Ceratodontiformes > Protopteridae > Protopterus > Protopterus annectens. Next base: position 1,932,551,204 of record NC_056729.1, on the reverse strand, counting down.
GTAACATGAGTGAAATTTTGCAGTTTGCACTATATAGTTGCTCTCTGGATTTATTAGGATTTATGAATGCAGTATTAGGACAGAAAGATATATTTCCTTCATTATAAGCCTTGTACACACATACACACATATACGCACTTACACAGGAATGCACAAACAAAACTGACAGAAAACAGCTAGAATAATTCATTGTTAGTGCAATAGAGAATACATAGAATTCTGTAAATAGCAAAATAACTATTAAACTAATAATACTATGTATTTCTATCATCGAAGTTTTCAGTGGCTAAGTACAATATATGGAAAGGATCCATCTTGACTGCATACATTATTAATCCCAATTCAGTACAATCTCTTAAAGAATTTCTTTTATGTGACTGCATTCATTATACACTAGCTTTTTGCATTATTAGGGCATGCCTTTGGTCTTACACACAAAGCAGTGTCAATGTCCTATGTAAAGCTGTGTGTTAATTCATAGACCGCCTTAAGATATTTAGTCACTTTCATTTTCTTATAATCTAGGGCAGCTGTGGTGGGGCAGTGGTTAGTGTTGCTGCCTCACAGCAAGAGGTTCTCTGGTTCAATCCTTGGCTGGGGTGCCTTCTGTGTGGTGTCTGCATGTCCTCCCTGTGGTTGTGTGGGTTTTCTCTGGGTGCTCTGGCTTACTCCCACATCCCAAAGACATGCTGTAGGTGCCTTCTGTGTGGTGTCTGCATGTCCTCCCTGTGGTTGTGTAGGTTTTCTCTGGGTGCTCTGGCTTCCTCCCACATCCCAAAGACATGCTGTAGGTGGATTAGACACTCTAAATTGGCCCTAGGTGTGTGTGTGCCTTCTGTGGAAGGTTGGGTGCCAGGCTGGCAACTTGACACTGTAAACCTCCACTGCCAATCATGAGGGGACAGTGATCTGCTGTGGCAACCCCTAACTGGGAAAAAGCTAAAAGAAGAAGATTTTCTTATAATCTGAATATCCATCCTTCCTGAGTAAGTATGTTTTGCTATTTGGCTGTAGGTTAACTTAATAAACAAAGTATTTATTATCTCTATACTTGTCGCTAGGCATTTCACATACACACACACACACACACACACACACACACACACACACACACACACACACACATTCTCACTCACATAGTCTCATACACTCACACATACACACACACACACACACACACACACACACACACACTATCTCTTTTACTTTATTTTGAGATATCTTTACTGTTTTATATCCGGCATTTATAAGTTGTCTTCCTCCTTTAGTATCTTGCAACAATTTGCTTTACTTATATTGTTGTCTTTAATTTAAATGAGTTGCATCTACTGCTTAATCAATCTTTCTCTCTCTCTCTCTCTCTCACACACACACACACACACACACACACACACACACACACACACACACACACACACATATAAGGCAGCATGCTATTTTAACAAATGTATCAAAATAACTTAAGATGACTATTCTAATGACAATGAATGAGGATGTGGTATAAATGTATACAGAATAAATGTGTGTGTGTGATAGCAAACATAGACTATTGCCCTGCATTGTGCTGGATTTGCATATTTAATTGTACTGGCTTCTGACTCTGACTAAGAAAATACTAACATAACAATGGCAGGTATATAAAAAAATGTTTTTCACATTTATTTATACTTCTCCAGTTGCTGCTAGCTCTAAAGTTGTTTTATGCCTTGTAAAAGTATCCAGAATAGGTGACTGTCTTAGAATATGTCAAATCATTTATTTTGCTTATTTGCTTACCTACGTTTTCTTGGAGGTACTGTTTTAAGTTTTTCATGTTCGTTTCCTTCTATTAAAGGATATTACAAGTTTTTAACACTCTCCAAATGTTATATGATATGTGTTTAATTCAGTATGTGATAGATTTCCTGGTATACGAATATGCAGCAAAGCCGCCTGCTTGTATATGTGTCTGCTTCTTGATAAAGCAGGGTCAAAGTTCATGCAGTCGCAGTACGCTTGTTTCCGCTTTATTAGTGTGCACTGAAGCTGTTGTTAGGCAGTTCAAGCTGGGAACTTGTTATTTTGACTAAAATAAGGTGGGAAAATAACAAAAAAAGCATCCAGAGAAGACATCACATTAGTAGAATAGCTTGTGCTCATTAATTTACTTCACGCAATAACGGAAATTCAAAAAAATGTCCAAACTCACATTCCAACAAGCTACCTTGTCAAAGTATGTAAGTATATACCATTTAAGAACATTTAAATGAAAAAAAAACATTTTAAGCTAAAAAGAAAAGATTTTTTAAAGCCCATCCTAAAATCCTTCACATGTCCCCTCAAGTATATACAAGCACGAACACATGCCAGCCAAGTGCAAGAAGTGCTAAATAATACAATAAAAAGGAGAGAGAGTGAAAAAAGAAAATGTACAAATTATCAAACTCAAGACAAAAAGAACTTGGCTAAACCAGAAATAATCACCATTTCATAACTAACGAAAGTACAACATCCATTTACTCCAGTCAAGATGTAATCTGGCAAACCAGTAGTGTAGCTCTAGAAAATACACATGTATCAGTACTAGCCATAAGTTGTGACTCATTAAATATTTTGCTATGTGAGAAAAGATAATCCCCTGGATTCACTATCCTTCCGTGCAGGACTAGCTTAGTCCTGCACGGAAGTGGATATTTAGGAGCAGGATGGCAGTGGACCATGCATATCAATGAAGGTTCATAGGTTCATAGGTTCATAGGTTCATACTAGGCTATCTGCCCTAGGGCATTTATAAGCCTAGCCAGAGTGTGTTTGGCTTTCGCCACCCATTTTAAATTAATTTTGCTATGCCTTTTTTTGAGGTTAGTATACTGTGCACTGCATATATAAGGTGCACTGCCTGAGCTCCTAAACAGACACGGAGCATGTATGAGTGCAGGAGGTGTGTCTGAGAGCAGAGCTCTCAGAATATACATGTCCCTGAAATCAAGAACAGCAGTTTAGGAATAAGAATGAGTGAGACCACTCATAGGTGTTCGCATACCCCTAGCAACATCCTCCCAAGTTTATAAGAGCAATAATTAATATATGAAATATAAAGAAGCTTTTTTTATGAAACAGATAAAATTTAACCATAGGTGCACAGGTTTGCATATCGATAAGCTGCGTTTAATGCAGTTTAAATGGCACAAGAGGATAAAAATCAAGATATATGCAAATGAAGCAGTACTGCAATAGTGTAGTGGGCAGAGCATTTGCCTTACGAGCAGTCATTCCCAGTTCGAGTCTCACTCCAGTACATTCCATTTTCTATGTCAAATCATGTTATGACCAATAGTTTTTGTTGCATCACTATAAAATAACATATATTTGTGAAGTGGAGTACTGCATTAAATGCAGATGTGAGGTGTCATTGTCATAATGTAAAATCCACAGATAATGACAAGTGCCCATACAGTATATGTACACAGGAGTAAGGGATACAAATCAAAGGTACAATGTGTAATGAATGATAAATCCAAAGAGTTTCCAAATCCACCACCTTCCCAAGAACTATTTTACATTACTGTCTAAATTAGTGCAGTGCTAAGCAGGAGTAAGAACTATTAAGCAAGAGTAAGCATATTTAAGCAGTAGTAAGTGGGTTTAAGCCTGTTTGCGTGGGGGTAAGCAATGCACACACAGGTTAAGCAATATTGAAGCTAACTCTCTGCAATCATATTTAACTGAAGGTTAGCATTGCTTACTGTCATGTAGACCCATGCAAACCTGCTTACAATTGCTTAAAAGTCCCTTAATCACTCTGTATGCAACAGCTGGTGTTCTGGCCAGAAACAAAGTAACTAGTCTTTGGAGGTCTTGAACCCAGGACCCTGTATACTGTAGTCACAGCAGTTAACCATTAAGCCATCACAGCAGTACATAAGCTTGAGGTATCACCAAACAGATTGTCACTATAGGAAAATCAAGCTGAACATGTGAAAGGAATCTATATACAGTTTTATGTTGTATAACCTACTACATAACATAAATATGTGAACTGGAGTACTGCATTAAGCCCAGATGTGAGGTGTCATTGTAATAAAGTGTTGAAATCCCCTAATAAACACAAACCCCATAGAGTGTACGTACACATGAATCATTGATACCAAACATATATATAACATGTAACAAATAATAAATCAATGCCAAACAGCAAATAGTATGCAAATTAAAAATTATGCTACACTAAGCATTGCACAGCCCAGCTTAGTAGGTGTAAGCAATGTGTAGGCCAGCTAACTCAATCTGCCCATTGGTATACCCCTTTAAGCAATGCCAGCCTTAGGTAAGCAGGTTTGCCCATAGCTTAGCCTTTTCAAAACTGTCCAGTCATGGCAAAGTGCGGGATACTGGCCCTATTTAAAGCCAGCAGCCAGGAATACATCTCATAACTGGTTGTAGCTTCCACTTGTAGGCACTATGTCTGGAATGGGAGAGGGTCTGCACTTTTGGGTGCAGCGCTGGGGCATCCAGGAGTCTAGAGTCATGGCAGGACTCCTTGTGAAAAAACATGACATGAGACTGCCACAGGGCCAGTACCAGGGTTCCCAATACAAAGCGGAAGCCTGGGACCATCTTGCCCATGACCTCACCAGTACCACTGACATACCTCAATCTGGTGAGCAGGTCAGGCATCACTATGCTGACCTGAAGCAGCAAAAGGGGGATCTCTTTGGATCCAAGAGGCTAGGAGGATGGGGTAAGTCCCAGCCGTGTGTAAGTATCAGTCCACTACCTGTTTAATAATTGCCAGCTCATGTACATTATGGATAGGTATGGCTAAATATTCCTCTTATGTCTTTCACAGCAGCAAGTGAGCGAACTATGAACTAGGAGGCCCATGGATGTAGATTGGAACGGTTGCAACGTGAGGCAGGTTAGTAATACTCTTGCATGTACTGTCATAGGAAACACATCTAAAAGTAGTAGTAAGTTAATTGCCTGTATAAAACCTGTATTGTTTAAGGTATGTACTGCATACACCACAGAATATGGCAGGAAGAGTCTCATATAGGTTGTATGTAAATAAAAGCATAATAGCCTGATAATAAAGGTCTAACTGCTGGACTGCATGTGTTTACTCTGGTATCATATGGTAATGTAGATTTGCAACCACTTAATAGTACTGTTGTATTAAGCACTGTTACCCACCCTGTGCTACATAAATAAAATGCGTAGGAATGTCTTTATATGACTGTGGTAATCCTAAAAGGTCATATAGTACAACTGAGTGAGACTTAGACAGAAAACAGTAAAAAGACAGACAACAAAATCCAAATAGCACACTCAACTGAGACGTGAGCTGTTGTATTCTTAGCACACACAACCATGGTTCGATTCCTGGGAGTGGAGAATCATACCCCACAACTGTACAGATATATCCAGAATGTCCAACAAATTGGCCAGTATCTGCTGCCTGTCACCCTGTCCCCTTGGGAAATCAGTGGGATAATCCCAGACGTGTAGGCAGCAATCAAAAAAATACAACTGATTTTCACTCATCTATAAGAACAAACCTGCCACTCTAGCAACTCCTCAAAATATTATGAGAGTAATAAGCCAAGTATGTCCCATCTACACCTCCATGTTTTCAAGCTGAGACCAGATTGTGTACATTAACAGAATGAGAGGTATGTGCATAATACTAATGTGGAATCTGGTAATTTGTGTGGCAACATTCAGGTAGTGCTAACAAACATTGCTCCCACGGGTCTGTCAGATATGAACAATGTGCCTAGAAATAAAAGATTGATATCCTGTACTGGTACTGTTTACTCTGGTATTGTATGGCATTGTTAGTGTTGCAGTTGCTCTGAATAATAAGGTATTACTCATCAGTGTCACCCACACTGTGCTACATAATAAAAATGTCTAGGAAATCCTGTATGAGAGTGTTGTAATTACAAGGTCAGAATGTAAAACCACAGGAGAATTACAGACAGAAATCAGATAAGAGATACACAGCAATATCTATATAGCACACTCAACTGTGATGGACAGTGTTTTATTTTTAGCAAACACAGCCATGGTTCAAATCCCGGCAGTGGTAGTAAGCTGTATGCAGAATCATACCCCACAAGTGTACAGAAATGTCCAGAATGTCCAGTTAATTGTCCCATATATGCCGGCTGTCACCCTGTCCCCCTGGCATATCAATGTGCTAACCTCTGACTTGTAGGCACCATTTCATGCCATATAACTGACTGTCAGGCCTGCACATATTTGGAAAATGTCAATGAAAACAAACCTGTCATTGAACAATTCACTAAAGGTTTAAGAGGGCAAAAGTCAAAATATGTCACGGTTCACCTGCATGTGGTCAAGACATGTCCAGAGTGTGTGCAAAAAGAGATTGACAGGTATGTGCATAACGTCAACCTGGAATCTGGGAGTATGTGTAGAAACAGTTAGTTAATCCTAACAAACAATACCTCCACAGATATACCAGGTAACAGGTGTATACTACTGCAGGTAAAAGCAGTTCATGTATATAGCTGTTGACAGCCATACCACTGTCCAAACTAAGGCAATAGGGGAGTGTACTAATACTTTTAAGGTACAGATAACAGTACTGATTGGAAAGTAATGCGAACTACAGGAATATACTAGTTGTTAATTGACATCCCCCCCACCATATCTGCAACAATAAACTCAGTTGGTATGTGCTAACTTAACTCTAATGTTGGGACATATGTCCTATTGTTTGATAATTATTTAAATCTGTTTGTATGCATGTGCAATGTTGAAATACTCTCACATTGGTGGCATGCTGCCATCAATGTACCTGCATGTTGTTGTAATTACCACTGTGGTCCCATATATGCATGTGTTCTGTTTGCTATGTAACTGTTCCATATCTGATGTTTGGGTTAGTGGAAACATCTATGCATACTGTTATACCTAATCCTGGAATGTGTTGACTATTACTAACTCACATATGTTGATAAAACGTAAACACTATAGCACTTATGGGAATGCGGGTCCCGGCGGACTCACCTGTCCCACCTCAGCTGGCCATGGCACTGGTCACCAGCATGTCTGGGGCCCAACCTGGGACCTCCTCGTCTGTTGGTTCTGCACCACCTTCAGGTGGAACTGCCTCAGGGGATAGGGCTCCCCCCCTTGGGAGCGGGCGTGGAGAGGAACCTGTTACCCATTGCCAGGTCCAGGTCGTGGTGCGTAGTGAGCTTCGCAGGGAGGTTGGAGATCTGCTACACCATCTTGAGGGCCATGTGTCATGACTAGAGGGTTGGCCTGGCTCTCCTACTCAGCCCCCAGCACAGCCACCTTTGTGGCTGTGAAGGTGCAGAGGTTACTGCCCATGGGTGGGGACCTCAGTCCCAATATTTCCACTAGGGGCCTTATGGGCTTCCTATTTCCCAACATCGCTCCCCATCAAGGTGTTTACCCCTAACATGTGTCATATACCACCACTGTATGCATCTTGTTTGTCTTGTCTGTTAACCTACCCAACCTACCTCCCCAAATACACCTACTATCCCTCCCCAACACCCCACACTCACATGAAAAAAAAGGGCAATCTGTTCCCCAAAAGAACTCTAGCCCCATACATAGCTGTCCATTTCACACACGTGTCCACTGGACACATGTACTCTGGTTTAATTGACTTAACATATTGTTGTCCTGACCCTTCTCTCGGGGGTATGAGTGACCAAATCTATCCCCAAATTCAGTGTATATGCACAGCTGTTGCTGTAGAATAAATGGGCAGCTATGGACCTTCCCTACACCATTCCTGCACATCCCTAGCTATTTTCCTTACTGTCTTTCCCTCTTTGTGCCCTTTTTTTTTTACCACTTTCCTATCAACCCTTTTTCATTTCTTTTAAAGAAATTAGTGCAGGGTAAGTGGGAGTAAGCACTTTTAAGCAGCATTAAGCGGGTTTAAGCCTGTTTGCATGGGGGTAAGCAATGCCTACACAGGTTAAGCAATTTAGAAGCTAAGTATAAGAAACTGTAACCAAAAGTTAGCAATGCTAACCTCCATGCAAACCCATGCAAACCCACTTATAACTGCTTAAAAGTGCCTTAATCACTCTGTATCCAATGGCTCTTGTTCTGCCCAGCAACAAATAAACAGCCTCTGCCAAGCTCAAACCTAGGACCCTGCATACCATAACCAATGTGATTTACCACTAAGCCATGTCAGATATACATAACCCTGACGTATTTACAAACATATCATCCAACACAGGCATTCAACAGTACAGGAAATGTATGGATACCAACATCATTACTGAACCTGGCTCTAGCAGCCCTCCACTTATGGATTTATCTATTCATTCCATTCCACAAGAATTTGTGGAATTGATCGATAACTTAGAAAGTACAGCCATCAAAGCGCAGGAAGCGCTTCAAAAATATAATTCATATGTCAACAGTAAGTCTACATCAGTATCTACATCAGTACCTACAACTACTTCGCGATCAGTATCTACATCAGTACCTACAACTACTTCGCGATCTGTCATCAACTTCAATTATGGTGATCTTCATAACTCACAAACTCCGTGCACATCTACTAATTTTTTGGCGCCTTCTCACTCAGCATCTTCTGGATCTGGACCCACCTTCGAAGCGCAGCATTGCGCTATTTCTACAACAGCTACTTCATCTATCTATGCTACTCTACATAATCTGACAACATCAGCTCGTTTTGCAGGAACTAACTGTCATGTTTTACCCTCCACATCCCCTACAAGGGCTCGTAACAACTACAGCAACATCAATGTCATTGACTCTGTTACCACTAATAATACTGATGCCTCCGCCCCTGTCTCCGGTAACATCCATCTGCCCATTGATGGTGCAAATTTAACTACCAACGCTCCATCACATACCAATGTTACCTCAAATGTTCGTGCTTCTACAAACCTTCATGTTCCAGTGACTAACGCTTATTCACAGATGGATCAGAATAACCACATCCCCTATTCATTTTCTGCTAATCAAGGAGACATTTCTTCATTATTAACACCTGCATCTGGTGTCAACCCATTCATGGACACTCCTTTTACACGCGACACCTTGTCTTTATCACCTGTTAACATCTCCCTTGCTAACTCATGCAAATCAGACATTTTCAAGCTGGAAAGACTCATTAAAGTGTACAAAAACATTGAATATGACATTTTTTATTTAGAATCTTGTTTACTACGCAAGATCGTTCCTCAAGGTTTGCGTTACACTAAGTTCCCAAACATTGCTGCTTCTAACACGAAGCTGTATGAATCCCTTGTGTCATTATTTAATGAGACTGGTCTTAAAACACTCACTATTGTTAATGAAGACAACAAACTTAGACTAAATGACTTAAAGGAACAAATTCATTCTTTAAACACAGCTTTATTGTCACACAATGACTTCCATATGTTTGAACATTTTTATCGCGGAATTGGCCAACGAGTGGAAAGACATGTTTCATCTCTTGTCTTAAGAAAGAAAAACAAACTTAACAGAGATTTGTTCCATTACAACAACAACTCTGCATATCCCATTTTCAAACCAAACAAGTTTGTTAATCAGAATCAGTCTCCTCGATCGGTTGTTCCATCTAGGCTTAAAAAATTCAAAAACAACAGTAACCGTGGATACAGAACGCGCTTCACAAGCAAGGGATACAACAGAGATAGCAGTTCGTCGACTTCCAATGTCTGTGCTGCTACATCGAACACTCGCACAGCTGGTTCCTCTGATTTCCCTTCTTATGCAGACGCTGTCCGATCTAGCACTTGGACTGACTTACCTCACCCTTCCACTGCTGTTTCTTCAGTACCTCCTATTTCCCCTCGCTCTTTCCAGCAGCCTCTAGTTTCCCCTGCTTGTGTGCCTGCTTCTTCTCTTCCCTCTGATGTTGTTCCCTCCAGCATTGTTGCTCAGCCTCTGCCTTTGATTTCTTTGTCTCCTCCTGTTCCTAGAGCGGCTGCTCTGCTGCCCCCTGTTCAGTCTCCTCTTCTCGCTCCTGTTTCTACTTCTCCAGCAGTAGATTTTTTGTTCCCTCGTCCTACCACCAACACGACAGCTCGTCCAGTGAACAGCTCCGCCCTCCCTGCCTTTCGAGGCAAAGGCAAAGGAAATGCACGCAATCCTCTCACAAGCAAAAGACCTCTGTCCCGAACACCATCATCAATGAGAATTACCCGGAGTTCCCTCCGGTCCTAAAACCTTCCTTTTCTAATATTCTTTCACCTGCAATTTTCAATCTCACAACACGCACATTTTCTAATGCCCAATTGAACACTTTGCAAAAAGGCTTCAACTTTATTCCAGCACAGCGTGCTTACCTGCCCAATTTACTTTTGGACCTCAAGCTTTATGCAAGGAAACTGAACTTACGTCTCATCCATACAGACCCTCCTACTACCAACAAAATTTCTACACTTTCAGAAGTCTCCTCTGACTCTGATTCAAGTTCTTCCTGCAGTGATTTAGATGGATCAAACCATGTTACTACATTCAAACCGAAAAGTCTGTATAACCCCACACTGAATACTTCTATTTTTACCTTTTTAAAGGTCTGTGAGAGAGACATTAGGAACTTAATCCACAGCAATAAAACATGCAAATGGTTCAATTTGACTCAAGATGAAAAGCTATCTTTGAATGAATTCTCCAGAGACAAATCCTTGCGCATTATGCGAGCGGATAAGGGCAATGGTTTGGTTCTCATGGAACAAGACACTTATGTACAGGAAATTGAATCTACTTTATGCAACAATGACTTTTTCGTTAAAGTTGACATGAAATCTGTTCACAAAAACTTTTCTATTATTGATAAAACTTTAAGACATTTGCTGTCCATTAATGCAATTTCATTTGATGAATTCATGTTCATGTCAGTACCATCTCCTAACCTTGGTAAGTTATTTGGTATACCCAAGATTCACAAGAACCCTCTTAAACCACCTTTTAGACACATTATCTCCAACAAGAAAACTAAAACAGAAAAAATTGCAGAGTTCTTGGACTCCATACTAAATCCATTAGTACAATCCACCCCCTATTACCTTAAGGACTCTTGGTCTTTTTTAAATGATTTATTTTTGCACAAAGATTGTTTAAATGATTGCATTTTTGTGACCTTAGATGTTGAAGGTCTTTACACCAACATTCCACATTTTGAAGGCTTACAATATTTCAGAACTTTCTTAACCAAATACACTAATTTTTCCTCTCTAAAGATTGACACTTTATGCACACTGGTGGATATAGTACTGAATAACAATTTCTTTTTCTTTAATAATCATATTTACAAACAAATTAAAGGGGTGGCCATGGGTTCTATCCTTGCTCCTTCCTTTGCTAACATTGTTCTTAGCACTTGGGAACTGGAAAACATCAAATATATTCACAACTTCCATTTGGTAAAGATATACAGAAGATTTATTGATGATATTTTTTTCTCCTGGCATGGTAACCAAACTTCTTTAGACATTTTTATTTCTGACCTACAACATAGCATAGGTTTTTTAAACCTTATAGTCTCAGCTTGTGGGAATAATGTCACTTTTTTAGACACCAGAATTTACTTCTCCACTTCTAAAGTTTTATGCTCTACAATTCACAGGAAAGACACTTACAGAAACAACCTATTAGACTTTAGTAGCTCACACCCATTTTTTATGAAGAGAAACCTTGTTCGTAGTCAGTTTATTCGTATTTCCAGACTAGTCAGTCATGATGATGAGTTTGTCATTCAGTCTAATCTATTGAAAGAAATGTTTCTTTTAAGAAACTACCCCTCCACTCTTGTTAATTCAATTTTTGGTGATATTTCCTCTAACAGATATTCTTTACATTTTCCCATTCTTTTGTATGGTTTCTCACCCAAAACCATTCCTGATGGTTCCAGCAAGTCTGACATGACTCTCAGTTTTCCATTACCTATTTCTAGAGACATGTTCCTTATTAGGGACATCATTACTAATAATTGGAGCATTTTGAAAGAATCACATCATTTGTTGTCTGCGGTTGGCCCTTTACCTCTATTTTCCTACAAAAGGACTAGAACCATCCGCATGTGTTTTGAAAATAGGGATCCTCCCTACTTTAACTCTGATGCACACATACCTTCTTCCACATCTGGTATGTTCACCTGTCAAAAATGTGTTGTTTGCCCTTACATCTACACTGGTTCAGATTTTACATTTTCTCATTGCAATTACAAAGTCTCTTTTAAGAAGATATTTAACTGCCATTCTTCCTCTGTTGTGTATGCTGGTGTTTGTTCCTCATGCAATTGCTTCTATGTTGGCAAAACCACCAGAAGACTGTCAGATAGAATCAAAGAGCATTTAGCAGCTATCAGATATAAAAATATGAATAATGCTCTTGCCAAACACAGCATTTATTGTTCTAATTTTGTCAAGTTTAACTTTATGGTCCTTGAACAAGTTGACTGTTTCTTTGGTGACTGGGAATTATTCCTTGAAATTAGAGAAATGAAATGGCAATTACTGCTCAATTCTGATGTACTACCTGGCTTAAATGATAGTATCAACATCAAATGTGCTCTTAAATGGTATTAATCTATAGATAGTTTTATTTAGTTCATAGTTCTCTTTCAGCATTTTCAGTTTTCTTCACTCTAACCATGTTCATAGTTTCTATTGGCTTTCTATGTTCTTTATGTTAATTCATACTGTTATTCTTATTGGTCTGTTTGTCCACATGATTGAATATTTCATATTTGAATTTGTAACTGAATTTCCAAGTTCATTCTGACGAAGCTCTTTCACCTAATACAGAGCGAAAGCTTAATTAACAGTTCAGTGTCAGTGTATTCATTGATTCAGTCTACAGTTTTTTTATTTTATTCGTGAGTTTATTCAGTATTTTTAGCTTTAGTATTACTTCGTATGGTTCTGAGAAGTTTTAATTCATATATATATATATATATATATATATATATATATATATATATATATATATATATATATACATATATATATATATATACATATATGTATGTATTTATAAATATATACATATATATATATATATATATATATATATATAAAAATATATAAATATATATATATATATATATATATATATCTGGGTCTGTTCTATTCGCTGACAGCCCATTTCACTGAAACCCATTTAGTTGACAGCTCATTTCATTGACAAAAGTATTCAAGAGAAAAACCTGGGTTTTGCCCCCCTCCCCACTGTTGTGGGACTGTGGAGTTGTTATATATAGTTGGGGGTGGGGGCTGCCCCCACATGGGGTGTGGGCAGCCCCCACCTAGAATGTTTGTCAATGAAATGAGCTGTCAACAAAATGGGTTTCAGTGAAATGGGCTGTCAGCAATCAGAAGTAGACCCATACATATATATATATATATATATATATATATATATATATATACATATGCATACATCTATAGATCTATATGTCTACATATATAAGTATATATATATATATATATATATATATATATATATATACTCATATATATATACAGATATATATCTATAGATATAAAAGAGAATATAACAAATACATATATGACCACAGGCACTGTTAATGGGGGTGAGGGGGCCCAAGCTACATATTTCTTGTACGTATTGATATTACCCCCTCCCCACAGCCAAACAGGTCTGCCCTGCAATACAATACCAACTTTTGCAAGTCCCATAACCAGGACCTGACACAACATGGACACAAGATGCTAACAGTAATCCATCAAACCTGTATGATGTCAGGCTGGTATCAATAACATATCATGCAGTGCAGTCTGGCTACCATATGGAATGCACAATGTGGAAGCAATAAAAATTCCTAGGATATATACACACGCACACGCACACACACACACACACACACACACACACACACACACACACACACACACACACACACAATATATGGAACCATTGTGGCCCTGACAATGGCATGCAGGTGAAATACTTCATAACAGGCCAGCAATGATAGTATCCACACAGGGAACATGGCTGCAAACACATAGCAGAAAGTGTGGTATAATACAATATATGTCACAATAGTAGATAAGCTGCAGCCATACCTATTGAGTTGTGTGAACAGTTTGTTGTTGCTGATATGGTGGGGGGGGTGACAGAGATGTGCATTAAGAATTATGGTAACCCTGCTGTATGAGTTGCTCAGACCTGTTTCCATCTTTATCACTTTCAGGCAAGATGTCCCACTGCCCTCTACCCGTGTATTCAGTGGCAAGAAATGAGGTTGTGTTGAACCACCTAATACAGCAATATCCTGTTCTGTTTGGCAGGTCTACCCATGAGCAGCAGGAGTGGACCACCCTGTGGAACGATCTAGTCCACAAGGTCAATGATGTCGGCCTGCATAACCGCAGTTATGAGCAGGTCCGGCATCATTGTTCTGACCTGCTTTGCAATGCCCATTGCTGTGCTGCAGCAGTCCCAGGGGGTAACCTCACAACAGGGGGGTCATGCCATCCATCCCCCCGACACGTGTTGAGGAGCTCCTTGCCAGCCTCATGGCACCTGCCCACCCGCACACCCAACAACTGGCAGAGACCATTGTGGAGGTGGGTGCTACCCACACACTGGCTGAGGAGTGTGCAGGTAAGGCCACAGAGCACATCAGTAGACCACTGTTGTGTATGCATCTGCATCTGTATAGGTAGATTATGCATATATGAGATGTCATATATATAGTTTGTTGCTGCGTAGTAGTAATAAAAAGATGTGCATAAGGGTTGTATTGTGGACTTGTACTGTTGATGTACTGTAATGCTGCATCCACCCTGTAGAATTGTCACAGCTGTGGCCACTGACATTGTATCTCTCACACTCTTATGTAGGTCCCTCTGGTATACCACCAAGGCAGCAGCTTGTAGCTGGTGATTATGGTTTATGTTGATGGTTAACAATACGTATGTAATGGCTATGGTATATTCCATGCACACATCTAACACACCTACTCATAATGCATGCCATACATATTCATGTATTGTTGCTGTTAAATGCACTGCATCACAGTGGTGACCATGATGGGGTATCGGAAGGGTATGTCAGACACCTGCAAGATAGCTAACATTCTGTCATTGCGAAATGTGTCCACAGGAATGAACATAATGGTGGGACACATGGCCTACAGTAGGGACATGTGTGAAACATCACCCATATACAGTGCAACAACAGTGTATATACCAGTATTACAATGGCAACTGTTACAGATCTACACTATGGCATAACATAATACCATGGTCCACATTATTAGCTGGGACTAGGCTGTAACACATGGTGTTCAGTGTATGTGACACTGCAAACTGACACATGTGACGGCCATACTTGTCAAGCATCTGCAAAAAGGCTGAAGGTGGGGAGGGTGTGTCAGCATGACACACCAGTGCACTGCAGCAGGGATCCTAAGGATGCTAACCTTGCTGTATGAGTTGCTCAGACCTGTTTTCATCTTTATCTCTTTCAGGCAAGATGTCCCACGGCCCTCTAACTGTGTATTCAGTGGCAAGAAATGAGGTTGTGTTGAACCACCTAATATAGCACTATCCTGTTCTGTTTGGCAGGTCTACCCATGAGCAGCAGGAGTGGACCACCTTGTGGAACGATCTAGTCCACAGGGTCAATGCACACAATCAGGTTTAGGAACTGTGGCAGACATAACCCTACCCTCACAGCAATAGTGATGGCAGTGTGTGAACACCAAGGGATGTACACATAAGTAGACCTTGCAATCATGCAGAGTTGGGGAACATGCGTAGGCCAGACTGACCATACATTGGCAAATGCAGGTGGCCCATGCTAGTATACCCCTGCCAGGAATAGTGACTGCTGTAGTACACATAACAATAGGTGTAACAAACCGTCATGATAAGGGCGTGCACACATATGCACCCACAGAGTGTATGCATTGCAGTCAGCATCTGCACACCTAACACATTTCTTAGACACTGCATGTGAATGTTCAGGACATATGTCACATATCAGGCTCATGTACTGTTAATATATGCGGTGATGTGGTCCCATGGTAGATCAAGGAAGAGTGCGTCATATCAATAAGGGTGTGTACACTCCCCATAGCCACGTTATGGTCTGACGTTTGTCAGTGTAATAGTATTGGATTGGTCATACATGCACCGCTGATGTTGAGATCTGTAAACCAGCCATCAGGCATTCACAAATGACATCTGCCCACATATCATCCCAGGTATGTGTCACTTAAAAACATAGGGGCAGTGAACATTAGAGCAGACATAACTGACACAGTAATATACATTCAGCAATGGGTTGTACACCTGTGAGATTTGTTGCATAGTACATGGCAGGGTGCAGAACAGGTGTACAGCAATACTGTGTACATGAGTGCAGTGTTTTCCAGGGGAATGGGCATCACCTACTAACACAGCCCATGCATCACACACATGTATGCTGTTGGTAGCATGGATTGACTATAGCTGCACTGCATCCTGTTGAGTATCATATGTTATGCATGTTGACAGATGGGTAATGGGAGGACTGTGTGTATTATCTTTGTGCAACCTCACCTGTGTGTGTGGGGGGGGGAGGGTTATTTTGTCTGTAAGTGCAATCTGGTGGAGTGGAGGGGGATTGATGTATGTAGGATGTGTGTGTGCAAGTGTGTGTGTTTGTGTGGGTGTCCATGTATGCACATGTGTGATTGTGGGGTTGTTCATATGGCAGTACTTCCCTTTGGGATCATGCAGTACATGGGCATAGACTGACACATGAGACACCAGGTATACTTCTCTGATATGTAATCACAGGACAGCTGATAGTATAATAAGGTCTGTAGCATGGAACATGCATTGGGAGGGAAAGTAGACACCAGGTATACCCTTAATATTGTAATCAGCAGAGAGGTTAATGACAACCCACATATGCAGCACTACAGATGCATTGGGGAAGTACTACACAACACCAGGGAGTGTTTCCATATATTACAGTTGTCACATGATAGGTTGATTGAGCAGCAGATCTGGCATGTACTGAGCAATACTTACACATGACACTCCAGTGCATGACATTAAGGAGTGAACATAGTATCTCCTAACATATAGGGGCCATGCTCACGATGTCCAGACATACACAGGGTTAACACTGAATGACAGCAGTGAGGCCATGCAAAACCTACTCCACTCAGGTCAAGGAGGTAATGGAGTAACAGGTCTTGTGTTGTGATCACTCGTCTAGGCATTTAGTGGAATGATATGTTAATGAGTGGTATTAATGAGTGTATGTTACCAAGTGTGATGCAGGATAGGGAACTTATGTGAATAAATGTGGGATTGTCTGTAGAATCAGGGACATGTAGGTATTAAGGTGGAATGTGTATGTGTGTGTGTGTGTGTGTGTGTGAGTGTGTATGTGTGTGTGTTTACTGTTATGCAATGTTGTACAGGTCCTAAAGTGCATTTCTTGTTTTCCCCCACAGTTGACGTGGTGGGCCAGAGTCCCTCCTGCACGCAATCTGATGTTGGTGTCCATACAGACACCGAAGATGATGATAGTACTGTTGAGGCACAGGCGGGGTTGTCAGGGGCCGAAACTGCACCATCGTTTGACATCCCCTCTTAGCCACCCCAACCCCGCACACAGTTACAGTGCCTATACATACCCCATCACCAATGGCCATAGCAGAGGGACAGTTGGCGGTTGGTGGCAGTGCACAGGAGAGTGTGGCATCTATGCCTACTGTGTCTGGTCACAGCAGGCCTTGCCAGATGTCCAGCAGGGCACCACATAGGCGGATGTACCAGGGTGCTCATGGTAGGGCCGCTGGTCATCATGTCCCTGGCAGAAGCACCACAAATGGTACCACCAGGCGCATGTTTCAGACTGTCATGGTGCGCAGGCACGTATGGAAATGTACACCAGACAGCACCTGAGGCTGCAGAGGGGCTGCTCTCACATTTGCAAGCAACAACTTCCATGAACTGTCTGGTGCCCTTCGTGATTATACCAAGGTCATGGATAGACAGTTGGGTGAGATGGTGGGCCTCATCAACAGTGGTTTGTCCATACTTGAACATGTGCTGGGAATGTGGCTACAGCCGCGTAGATGTAGGCAAGCAACATCAACAGCTGTATGTCAACGTGGACGTGCTAGGGCTATAAGGTGCTCCCGTAGTGGCAGTACCAGCCCCAGCATTGCAAGGGGGTGCTGTCCACACCACACCACACCACAGCAGGCCACATGCACATGACCCTGGCCAGTCCCAGGACGGACGTGGTTCCAGTGGACATCTGTCATCAGGGTAGAGTAGCACATTGAGGCCTGTACCTGGACTTGCCCATGGAACCCCTGGCAGGCACAGTCCATGTGTCCATGGCCAGAGGTGGTGAACTGCACACTCTGCCAGGTACGGTCTGCAGCTGTCCAACAAACACCTGTATAGAGCAGCCACATGGCAGAACTGTGTGCATGCATACCCACACACTATACGGACACACCTAGGGCAACCTCATACCTATGCACACCACATCACCACACCCAGTTCAACTAATTACACCCCTCACCCACACACATGGTGTCAAATGTATAGTCCACCCTCAGTCTCTGGCAAACCAATAACACAGCCTGTGCATATGATGATACCTGTGCCACATCCCTGTCATCCATAACATCGATGCAGGGACAGGCTAATATGGTTCTGATGCACACAGTGACTGAACTACAGTGTACCAATATACTGCAGTGTAGCATGTCAGGAGTAATGTTTAATGCATACATGCCAGGTAGTGTAGCTGTCCAGCAATAATACATTATAGTTGTTAGTAACACTGGGTGGTTGTGGTCACCATAATATTATCTATTTGTGTCATAGGTGTACAAGTGTCAGCAGGAGGATGGTCTGCAGTCATATTTCACAAGGGGTATGGCACTGTGGTGACACCATGGCTGTGACATATCCGGGGTACAGTTGAACACGTCACAGGTTTTTTTTAAAAGTTATTGCCTGTGCCACATGGACAGGTGACCCACTGGGACATGGATAATCACCAACATGATGTAGACCCATCCACATACATGCACACCCTTACTTGGCAACACTGGGACTAGACCCCCTACATAGGTATGTAGTGCTACTGAAGTCTTTGGCTTTCATTGCACACACCACACAGCGTTTAGGGTGTAGTGTATTCCAGGTTACATGTTACATGCAGAACATCACACAGCAAAAAAGAGAGCACAGGAACATTTAATATCCATGCTTTAATGCAGCAATACAACACTTAAAACAGCATGCTGTTTTAAGTGTTGTATTGCTGCAGTAAAGCATGGATATTGAATGTTCCTGTGCTCTCTTTTTTGCTATCTGATTGATTATTGTATTGAGCACAGCTTACCACAGTGACAACTCTTTGTGTTTTGTTTTACATGCAGAATATCCCCAGACATGTAGAGTATGGTAATGGGGATGTAATGGTTTTATATGGACAATACATAGGGTGGCATACCATCATATACACATTAACAGACAAATAACAGGCAGACACACATCCATGAGACCTGGGCCTATCAGTGCTAACTAACTTGTCAGTATGTCCAATGTGGTACACTTAGGCTGCACACAGCACATACATAACTGGGCTGGATTGTGGTATCAGTCACCTGTATGGTTGATGGTGACTGTGGTCACCATGCAGTGGTACATGGGACATATACCGGGTGAACCATGGTGTAATGACAGTATACACAGCACCCACATCCTACAGTGGATATTGTACTCACTGGAACCCATGTTGACACTCTGACATACCCACCATCACACATTACTCATGACTGTGCTACAACCCATTGTATATTCCAACAGTGGTACTACAGGGATATGCATCTAATGCACATGCCACAGGCATAGTAGGGTGTTGCATTGTCATCCCTCACCAATGGGCAGCAACAACACTATCCATACTACTGTGTGGCAATGCGTATTGTAATAGGAGTATATGGCCTCGGAATGCTGTACCCTACAGATATGCAGACATGCACACATACTCACACTTGCTAGAACTCAATGGGTATCCCATGCCTATCGACCCATTTGTACAACACTGTTGTGCTGGTACTGCAAGGCTCATGTAGCCATTAGGGAGAGGAGTGTAACAGGGTACATGTACTATCCGATACAGCAGTAGCCACATCTTGCTATGGCAATGGGTGTTGTAGTAGTTGTGAAGGCCCTCATGGTATTCCCAACTACAGGTGTACTAACACACAGACACTGCTATCCTCAGTAATGCACACATACACATGTGTCAGTACTGGGGTGCATCACTGCAGGTGGTCATAGGTGTGTACTTGCCATTGTCCATGGATAGATGGGTAGTGTAGGGAATGTGTGTACAGAGGTATCATGCCACCTATCATGTGCCAGCAGGCAATCTATTGATAGACACCACTGTGGTGACCCTCAGGGTGAGAGTGGCATGCATCAGCCAATCCTCTGGGTGTCTCCTGCAAATGGCCACTGAGGTGATTCAGTTGACATGTATGCAACATGTATTACAACACATGTTTAGTGTCTGTGATGGAGACCTGTACACAAGCATGTTCTGTTGACTGTGATAGTGTAGTGGAGGTACCCATGGCATGTGGTGCGTACAGGGTGTTGTCTCCTATATGTGACAGTTATAACACAGCTGGGCAGACATGACAGTGTCAGTCAAGCATAGGTTGCCTGTACATATCCAAGCTGGATACCTGCCATTAGTCCATCTGTACAGGGACTGACAGACATCTGCTTGGCAAATAGTTATGCAGTAGGATGAATGTATCAACAGATAGACGTTTGACAACAATATGTATGTCATTACTACATGTTAGAACCCCTCACTGACAAGTGCTGTACAGACAGTAGTCTATAGTTACGTTACATTCCACATGTCAGATCATTATCCAGTAGGGGATATATACTGTGACACAGCTCACACACCAGGAACTCGGCAGTGATTCCTCAGAGTCCAGCTATGCCTGCAGGTGTGCTTGTTGTCAGTACTACATTTAGCACTCTACTCTTGACCGGGAAAGCAATGTCAACAGTAGTACCGCCATGATAAACTACATGCCAGTGTGACAGCACACAACCTGGTTTACTACCTTTGTATGTAACACATTCACATGGATAACAGTGCTGTACAGGTCTTATATACTTGTGTGTCCCAGACATGACACTCACACTCCTTGCTACTCTAATGACAGCACATAGACACATGTATTGTACATGGCATTACATACACTTATTACAGATGTCATTACCCTGCTATGTTATCAGACTGGGATGTGAACACTGGTTACCAGGGTTGAGCCATGCTTAGCAGGTGTCAGCATTGCTGCAATTTAACAGCTAAGCAGATTTGCGGACTGGTAAGAAAAGCCTACACTGTGTAAGCCCCCTACGTTTAACCATAGCTTAGCACCGCTTAGCTTCATGTGAACCCGCACAAACTCGCTTAAAGCTGCTCAAAACTGCCTTAACCACTCTGCATCCAACAGCCCTTGTTCTGCCCAGCAACAAAATAAACAGCCCTTGCAGGCATTGAACCCAGGACCCTGTACACTATAGTCACAACAGTTAACCACTACACCATGACAGCTGTGAAGACAGTTGCTATTTTTCAAATATATCTGTCACTACACATATTGAATATTATTGAACAATTGCTTTGACTTCCACAATTGTGTAGTACTTGTTATTGACATTACTGTTGCATCACATATGTTGTTATATCTACATATACATATATCTGATACATACTGTGAGATACATCTGGGAAGGTATACACAACCATGATGTTTACACATGACAGGGATATGGATATATACATATACATATGTTGATATATGTTTAAATGTACATACACATATATATTCATATATATGTATGTCTACACATCTGTATAGTGCATATATATGGCCTTTTTTAGATCTCTTTGTAGATGCATATATATATATATATATATATATATATATATATGCATATCCTATGTGTACAGATATACCTATTTTTGTTGATATATATATATATATATATATATATATATATATATATAGAGAGAGATAGAGAGAGAGAGAGAGAGAGAGATATCTATAACTATATGTACACACATATCTAATCAGATATACCTATTTATGTCGATATATATATATATATATATATATATATATATATATATATATATGTATACATATATATATGGGTTCCTATGAGTTAAACGATACGTCGTTCCATCGACAGCCGGCAGATGGACTTCAAGTAACCGAAACGTGAAAGGAACGAAACCTGAAAAACCGGTTCAACGAGCAATGAAAGTCAGTCAACCGACACACGGCTGAGGTAAGCGAAATGTGTAAGGATGTGTATGTGCGGTAGTAGCAGTGACGGACGTTAGGGTAAAGTAAGGTAAGTGTGCGGCGTACACGGTCTGTGGGGATGGGGTGGGTTAAGTGTGAGTTAGGTTAGGCTTGGGTTGGGTAAGTGTGTAGTAGTAGTGATATCTTGTGGGTTAGGGGTGGGTTAAGTGAGTTAGGTTAGGGCTCGGGTCGGTAAGTATGTAGTAGTGATATCTTGTGGGTTAGGGTGGGTTATGAGTTAGGGTTAGGGCTCGGGTTAGGTGAGTGTGAGTGACGGACCTTAGGGTTAGGGTCAGGGTTGTCAATAGGTGTGCATGTCAGGTTTAGTGTTGCTTTGGTAGGAGTTTGGTTTGCTTGTGTTGTGTGTGTGGTGTTTGGAGTGGGGATCCGCTTTATTTTTAATTATTGTTGTTGTGGTGTGGAGTGTATGAGGTGTATATCGTAGGTAGCAGCCGAGTATGTATGTAGTTGTGTATGTGTTTTGTGGTAGTGATTGTACTTGCAGGTATGTGTTGTTTAGTGCTAGTATGTAGTTTAGACTTGTCGGTTGAGTGAGTTTCGTTTATGTTGGTTTTCGTTGTTTTGACGTGTCGGTTAATTGAAGTCCATCTGCTGGCTGTCGATGGAACAGCGTGTCGCTTATCTGATATGAACCCATATATATATATATATATATATATATATATATATATATATAAAATAGATAGATATCCATAACTATATGTGCATATGTATCTATATATCTGTATATGTGTAGACATATATTGCTGTGTATATGTATATATTTGAACATTTATATGTATATGTGTATATATCTATATAGATATATGGCTATATATATATATATATATATATATATATATATATATATATGTTTATCATATGTCCAGAACATGGAGTGGAGTCCTACCTCAGCGCCAGTAATCCCAACCTCTTAGTGCAAGGGGATGTCAAGTATGTATTTCAGGTATATTTGCTACTGTAACAGGGATTGTCTTAACAGTCATGTTGTGTGTGGGAGGTCACATCTGCTTTTGACTTGTGCGCCATTGGCTACTGACAGACATCCTAAGGACATCATAGTACAGTACCACTGCTAGCACAGTAATGATCCTGTGGACTACAGCAGAGATATGACTAATATATGTGGACAGTCTGGCACTCTGTGGTCAGTCCAGAGGTGTACACAAATCCCCTTAATGCGAGACATGTGGACCACACCTCACAATGTGGATGTTAATAGCCATGTACATGGGTATATCACGTAAATACTGGACTACATATGCCCACACAGTGTATGCATTCACACACGCCAGTCTGTCCTGACACATAATACCTGGTGGTACAGTGGTCACATAGCCACATACTACCCAGTAGTTAGTAACATACATCTGTACAGAATCTCACTGCTTTGTCAGAAATACACAACAGTTATGGTGGCCTGGCAGCAGTATGTCTTGCAAATAACTGGACATAACAGCACACTGGGTAATTACACTAGGCTGCTAGGCATGTGACAAAGCACTGTGCAAACTACAGGCAGACTGCCACAACACTGGACTACATTTTGTATGGGGGAATACACATGTACCTGCTATTATAGCAGGCTCTACACGCATGTTACAGCACAGAGTAACAGACACCTGTGAGAAAGTGCATACCCACAACCAATGTGAACACAGCCGCAGCCACATATGGTACACAAGCTTAATATGACACTATATGGACTATCTGATAAACACCATCCTCATATGTGCCACTCACACACTAACCCTACATACACTGGGTTATGACACAGTGTTGTCCAATGCCTGTCTGTGGTATGGGACATGTGTGTGTCTGGCCCTACAGACATGTGAGCCAATAGGGTATCATACACTGGAGCAGCATGTAACATCAGTTAGAACAAGACCCAGAACAATGGCATCTACCACAGTTTGTGCACAGCCCAAAGCACCTATGCACAATACGCATACTGTCAACAATCACCATAAGTACACAGACCCCAGTACTGTACATGCAACCACAAAATGCCCAAGTTATGTCATCAGAAACAGCCCCTACTATACATAACATGTCTAGCAGTCTGATATCCGACTGGTTTGTTATCAGGTATGATGTCAATATATAATGGTGTACAGAACATATTTACCTCTTACTGCATGACATATGCACAAAGGTTGACAGACTTGTGGCTGAAGCTACAAACACTGGCCCAATATTGGCATGTTGCTGTGATAAGCTCATACACTTACTGTCATACTAGGGTTTGTTGTGACATATATCCTATGAGGGATATGAAGTCAGTAACTCTCATGGCTGTCACCATGTACTGACTGCAATCCTCACACTATGCTTCTTCACTTCTCAGACAGGTGTTCTGTGAGTAACACAAGAAACAAAAGGCTTCCCACACTGCCCAGTATGCAGATAACCCTACAAATGGGAGTTTCCTCAAACACATAACACTGTCATAATAGGTATAAAATCATGTAGACCAGCCATATCCACACACCCTGTTAAACCGACATTACTCCAAATGCAGAAGAGCAACACTTACATTCTGTAGTCATGTCTGGCACATCCCCCTCCTGTCTGTTGGCCTGTTTCCACAGTGTATGTTGTTAGAGGTAAATCCCAATACCATCTGTGATGCTGTTTGCTAAACACCAAATTTAGGTCTTGCTCACAGTGAATGAAAAGGCCCAACACCAACATGATATTCCTAGATACTGGAGTGTGTTTCCATGCAATTGGCTATGGGAATGTTATCACAGCTGTTACACATGCAATCAGCTAGAGGGGGACTGCAATTCATGCAGAGGCCATCAGCTGATCATGAGCATCACTTACAAAATACAAGCTACTGCCTAAGCAAAGCAGGTGTACTTCTGCATATCCACTAGAGAAGGAGTGAGAGAGACAGAGACAAAGTAAGTCAGGAAGGGGGTGAGAGAGTAAAACCTAAGTATGTTTGTGTCACACACCTACCAGTACAGGGTTTCAACCCCCTGACTGACTATGTATTGCTATTACATGTCTATGCAGTTGTTGCATGTGCCACATAGCTTACATGTGGGGGAAGCTGTCCAAGCCTCAGATGTGCCAGTCCTGGCCTCATGTGGCAGGAACTGGTAATGGACACCAGGTTGACCCTGCACCTACATTTATAGCTTGATACAGGTATTCCCTGGTGTTAGTGGCATATGTCGATACAGGACATGTGTTTAGGGCATTGCATGTCCTTTATGGGTCACATTTGATGGCACCACAGTTGTTGCAGGCATCCAGTGGGGAACATAGTGAAGGTGCACTGTCTGCAATTATGTGCCTGTTGTAGTGATGGGACAGGGTGCCATGCCCTCTGTAGTCCATTGCAATCACACCATGGTTACTATCTATGGGCAATATGCAGGGTACTCCCAACAAAGCGGTTGTTGCCTAGGCCTGTGTGTTTGTGTATGAGACATGGGTTATGAGTGTTCTCTGGGTAATACAAGGGTTGCTTACTTTGTTCATCAGGCCTTGATGTCACATGTAGGGGTATGGATTGGCACCCCAGCCTCTTGGCTATTTGACATCTGTTATCCTTGTAAGGTGGACATTGTGACATATAATAAGCCCACCACGTAAGAAATTTGTAAAACCCACACCACAATGAGTCCACCTCCCCACAGGATACAAATGACACACACACACACACACACACACACACACACACACACACACACACACACACACACACAGTGGTCATGTCTGGGATTAAAACTACTACCTGACTAGTTTATCACACTACAGCATTACGCAGTTATAGGAAACATCAGGAGATTACTGGCTTATTCTTTCCCCAAAGGTGCATTTTACTAGGAATGACATCAGCAGGCTTGCCAAAGAAGGCCAATGGAGGTTCTAGTGACTGTGAATGGCCTCAAAAGCATTGCTCCCTACACAGACAAACATCTACACTTGCCATGTCTTGGAACAGAACCCCTACCGAACTACTATATCACACTACAGCATTATGCTGTTATAGGACATGCCATGGAGATTATTGGACTACTCCTTCCCCAAAGGTGTATTACACTGGGAATGACATCAACAGGCTTGCCAAAGAAGGGCAATGGAGGTTGTAGTGGCTGTGAATGGCCTCAAAAACATAGCTCCTTACACAGACAAACACAGAAACATCCACACTTGCCATGTCTGAGAGTATAACCCCTACCAAACTACTATATCACACTACAGCATTACACTGTTATAGGATGTGCCACAGAGATTACTTCCTCAAAGGTGTATTTCATCAGCAGGCTTGCCAAAGTAGGGCATTTGAGTTGTAATGAGTGTGACTAGCCTAAAAAGCATTGCTCCCTGCACAGACACACACATGCACACACACACAGTTGCCATGTTTGGGATCAGAACTCCTACCTAACTAGTTTATCACACTACAGCATTATGCAGTTATAGGAAGCACCACAGAGATTAGTGGGCTACTTCTTCCCCAAAGGTGTATTTCAAAGTTAATGACACCAGCAGGCTTGCCAAAGTAAGGCATTTGAATTGTAGTGGGCGTGACTAGCCTAAAAAGCATTGCTCTCTACACAGACACTTGCCATATCTGGAATTAGAACTCCTACCTAACTAGTTTATCACACTACAGCATTATGCAGTTATAGCCACAGAGATTACTGGGCTATGCCTTCTCCAAAGGTGTATTCCACTGGGAATGACATCAGCAGGCTTGCCAAAGAATGGCAATGGGGGTTGTAGTGAGTGTGAATGGCCTCAAAAGCATTGTTCCCTACACAGGCAGGCACACACACACACATGCACACAGTTGCCATGTCTGGGATTAGAACTCCTACCTAACTAGATTATCACACTACAGCATTATGCAGTTATAGGAAACACCACAGAGATTACTGGGCTACTCTTTCCCCAAAGATGTATTTCAAAGTGAATGACATCAGCAGGTTTGCCTAAGTATGACATTTGAATTGTAGTGAGTGTGACTAGCCTAAAAAGCATTGATCCCTACACAGACACACATACACTTGCCACATCTTGGATTAGAACTCCTACATAACTAGCATATTGCACTATAGCATTACGCAGTTATAGGACACACCACCAAGATTACTGGGCTATTCCTTCCCCAAAGATGTATTTCACAGTGACTGACATCAGCAGGCTTACCATAGTAGGGCTATGGGGGCTGCAGTGTGTGTGCATGGGCCATAATTCATTCATCTAGAGATAGACACACCACACTCAGGAACACACAGGTTTATATTCTGCAGATAAGTGTATACAACTACTGCCTTGTACAGTCATGTTGCACAGTTAGCACTAGCACCACAAAGTCTATAATGCTGAGGGATGCCAGTGGCTAATTTCTATGGTGACTGACATTTACACATCATGTGGTTGTAGCCATTTGGCTGTGTGCTGGGTGTGACAGGCCTCATGATGGAAAGCTCTTTGTCACTGTCACTCTCTTCTGCACATCTATGTATGTGTACTTTTAGCATATTATAGTGTGTTGTCCTTGGATATATGTGTGTATTCCTATTCAATGTGTGTGCAAAGCATGACTGGTGCAAACTGAGGAGTGTATGCACTTACACCTGCAACTGTCAGATATGTATTGTCCACTGTTGTTGCCAGACATGGGCTTCATTTGTTTATGTGTGTGAGCATGCCCAGTATGACCTTTTAGTATGTTGTTGTCTGACATTGCCTTCATTTCTCTAAGTGTGGAAGCATGCTCAGTATGCCCTTCTGTATTGAATGTGTGGATCCATGCCAGGTAGATTGTACTCCAGTGCAGACTTTTGTGTTCTACACCTACAGCTTGCAAACTGTTTCTGCAGGATATCTGTAGATCAGTCGGCAATATGAGGTCAAACTGGGCAAGGAATAGTGGGTACTATAGGTAATTGTGTCTGTGCTGCTTCTGCTACATGGTCCTGGTGTTAGCAGAGATATTCAGACATATGTAGTGTTATACACTGTGATATTTTATATCCTCATGTACTGTCAGGTAGACATTTTTGCTCTCAGTGATGTCCTGGGGAACACAAGGTGAATGCAGCTGTGTCCAGTATTGTGGTCAAATGTCTACATATTCCTGCAAACTAATGCCATTCTGGAGAGGGAGCTGCAGACACTTGCTGCTGGGTCTGTGTAACTGGTTCAGCACCTTGGTGCATTGGTGGCAGTGGACCCATACTTGTACATCCATCAACTTGACAGTATGACCATATCTTGCTGTGGCAATATCTCACAGCTGTACAGATTCACACAAGTTACACAGAGGCAGGGGTCATATGTCAGGACATTACCCCTATTGTGGTATACGGGCAGTTTGTAGCCACCCATTTTTGTGTTTGCAGCCAGGGATACTATGTGCACATGGCTGTGTTTTGGACTTCGCACATTCCATGCTGCCCATGCTCCCACCCCCTCTATTATTCTATGCTCTTCCATACACTATGCATACATTCTCTGATACTTTCCCTATAGTTATCACCTCATCACAGCTGTGAATTGGTGTTGGTCCACAGTTCATATAGTGAGACATGGTGGACATGTTACTTTGGTTTATCCACATGGCCTTGCATATGGGTTCTGTGGACTGTGTTATGTTGTTATTTGAGAGTCCATGACATAACATACATTGGCAGTATGGGTAAGATGCAGGACTTTGGCAGAGGGCTGTAAGCCATTTGTTAGTGATGCAGGTCAGCTGTTACATTCTGTCAGTCCTACAATACCAGACTGCCATACAATATATCCCCCTGGGGTAACAAGGTAGGTGTGCTAGGTGTTCATGCTAATACTTTATGTCAGTATTGATCAGGTGGTGTGGATGCTGGCAGGGTGCTGTTTACAGCTAGGGACACACCTGCATGGGACACCTGAACTGCATGCTGCCTTCTTTTGCTATTGCCAAACACAGGTGGGGGTCATATTGTACCCATTCCCAACAACAGGTATAAGACTGGAGAGGTACCTGTGGGTGGTGGTTGGGTGAGCTGGGTGCATGTGTGCTATGGATACTACTTGCATCTGACTCACAGATATGCATGGGACATTCCACTTATGCTGGCTTGTGCAGGGACATCAGCTGTTTCTCAATACATCATTCCTATGAACTTGGTGATATGCGAGTGTTTGGCTAGACGACATTGGTATTCTCTACTACAAGCCCAGATAATGTGATGCAAACCTGTATGTATGATTCCAAGGTTGTGTCCATTTCATGGTTACACATTATACACTGTCTGTCTGGGGTTCTTTCCCCTGTGTACTGCTTGTATATCTGGCCCAACAGTCATGCCATGTCCATCTTTCAGATGGTGACACATATTACCTCCATTTACAATGGCTTACTGCTAGGATGTGTCATACTGGGGAGCATTGTGTTTGCACTGCAGTTGTGAGAACTTGGCCCTGACATCAGCAGTATTGGGCAATGGGCACCAGGTCAAACCTCACCATGCATACATACTGACTACTCTCACACAATATGAAACACACACCAACCTAACACATGCATACCTGCATATTGTACAAATGCTACAATCTATCCTGCTACCTTGGCCACCTAAGGTCATCTGTGCTCCACTGGTATTATACCTACACCTGCCTGTTACTACATTTCTACATAGGATTGGGGGGGGTACACCAGAATGTTACAACGTGTTTACATCAGACTGGGGAGGCACAACAGACTGTTAATACATTTCTACATGGGATTGGGGGGCACACCTGACTGTTTCTACATTTCTACATAGGATTTGGGGGGGCACACTTGACTCTTTCTGCATTTCTACATAGGATTGGTGGGCACACCTGACTGTTACAACGTGTCTACATCAGATTGGGGGGGCACACCAGACTGTTACTACATTTCTAAATAGGATGGGGGGGGTACACCTGACACTTGTACACATTTGCTGTGACTGTACTGGTATGTCAGGTACTCCATTTCATTATGTATTCTAACCTATCATGTTGACTAGAGGCATATCAGTGTACTACAGGCCTTAGGTTTGATTGATCTACATATTATTTTCTGACTTCTTACCCTTCAGAACTAACATTCCACTGCCTGACCTGATGTAGTCTGTCTGTGTAGGCCTGGGGGGAGGTTACCTATATCCATCATTTGGAGGCCTTAGCACAGCCTTTGTTTGTGTTTGTCTACACTTGTCCTGCTGGCTGAGACTGTTGTTGGGTATGTGAACCTCCTTGACTGGCATGTGTGTGTCATATGGACACACATGTGGCCTAGCACATTTACAGCAGTGAGTTTTGTCACCATGTGTAGTACTGGCTACTATGGTGACACCAGTATTTGTTACAGATCCCATGCTGACACTATAGGTGTCTACTATCTCCTGGCATCCCATTCAGCCACCCAATTCCCTTCCATGCTCACATCCATACCATAGATACAAGTAATAACACATACTACTCTATTCGGCAATTGGTAAGGACAGTGACTTACCTTGTGGGTGTGCCAGTATTGAGGATGGTGCTGGAGGGCTGCCTATGTTGGATGCACATCATACACTCCCTATACATGGTTGAGCACAGGTAGTGTCATGTTTGGTATCCCTTTTACTGTATGTGCGAGTCAGAGAGAGGTGTCATTCCCTGGGTCCCTAATGTGTCAGTGTATGTGCTATGCATTGCCTCTTTGCCAAGGCCAGGGCATACTGGGCATGTCTACTTCTGCCTACTGGGGCAGGCTCAGGTTGTTCCTCCTCTGAGTCACTCTGTGCTTGTACACACCTTGGCGATGGTGGGGGGCTTTGTAGCCCTACCCCATGCTGTTCCTGCTGCAGCTGTTTCCACAGGATCATATTGTGTAGCATGGCACATACAATGACAATTTGAGTACATGTAGCTGGTGAGTACTGCAAGGCTCCACCAGATGTGTCCAGGCACCAGAACCATGACTTGAGCATCCCAAACACATGCTCTATTATAATTCTAGTCTGTGCGTGTGCCTTATTATGGAGTTCTTGTTCAGGTGTGTGTGCATTTCTGATGGGTGTCATCAGCCACAGCTTCAGTGCGTAACCAGCATCCCCCACTAGGTGACTGTAAGGGATATTCCTATTTTCAAATATCTGGTAGAGCTGCATCTGATGCCAGATGTGGGAACGATGATAGCTTCCAGGGCAGCCAGCACACACATTCATTATAATGCCCTGGGCATCGCACATGACCTGGCAGTTGATGGAGGGGAAGCCCTTGTGGTTGATGTAGACACTACCCTACTTACCGAGTGATGCTTTGATGCATATGTGTGTGCACTCTGTAGCACCCATTACCTCAAGGTATTCTGCTATTTGGTGGACGCGACGCATATTGCTGTCCAATGCCTCACGGGTGTTGGGGAACTATACATGCTCACTTGCATGTGCTGACATGGCATCCAAGTACTGGTGGAGTACCCTGGATGCTGATGCCAGTGAGATCCCCATGATATCCCCAGTTGGCCTTTGGAAGGTACCTGTGGCTAGTATTCTTAGGTCTACATTCACTGGGATGAGCTCCCCACTGTTAGTTCTGTGTGTGAGGCATGGCCGGCACAGCTCAACAAATTGCTGTAGGAGGTCCCTGTCCACCCTATAGTGCTCCACTATCTCAGCTCATGTAGCCCCTGGTAGGTTACCCTGAGTCTGTACACTCTTCTCCATCTCCTCACTGTGGGTTGGTCGACAACATTCTCATCCTCATCACCCTCAGCCTCTTCCACATGTTGATGTATGATAGCTACTGCAGCCCCTATCATTTTGTTGTTTTAGTTTGTTAAAATTTCCCTGCTTGTATACACTGGTGGTGTAGAGTATGTGGGGAAAAAACAGATGGAAAGGTGTTTGCATAATTTATAGTAGCGTTCTGGGCTGGCTGGTCTGCTGCCTGTGTAATTGGCTGATTCTGAAACGTTTCACCTGCCAGCTATGCTAGTTCTCCTTGATTACCTTCCTACTGCTGTTTTCCCTTCCTATTGTCTTCCTGTTTAAGCCCGGGGGTGCACCGTGCAAACACAGTGCTCAAATGTGCACAGAGCTGCTATTTCCTGGTTTACTTTTTTTTCCCTTTAAACCTGGTGCACGATGCGCACACCTGCTTAAGCAATGTAAAGAGTGCTAGGCAGCCTCAGACACAGCCCCTTGCTTAGCTCTGCTAAGCTAAGGGCAAACCCAAGCCAAAGGGCTGCAATCCACTTACAGTATGCCTGACACCCCGCTATGATGTCAGCTAACTCCTAGGCTTGCACCAAGCTATTCCTGCACTTACACTGTTGGGTCCTGACTAACATTGAGGGGAAATCTGGGATTCAGTATCATTCCCCTCATTTGCATAAGATTGCCTACTAATGCATAGTTACAGGTCCCACACTGAGCCTCCCCCCTTAGCAACCACTATTCACTGGCTTGTTGTCTTCTGCCTGCCATTGAGTATAATGGCAAAATAGTGATTTTGGTTAGAATGCTTATTTCAGATTATTTTTTTTATTTTTTGCCCGATCCTGTTTGCATGCCCCCCTCCCACTCGGCTAAACAAAATAAAAGTTTTTTTTTAACTGTTTTCCATGCCAATGGCTATATATTTGGCCATTGGCATGCTTTACACATTATATACACCCTTTATTTGGAGCTGTCATGGCTCCATTTTGTAGGTTGCAGAAATGTACTCGGTTACTAACCGAGTACATTTCTGCAGATTACACTAGTCCTGCACAGCCAGCTGCCAGCTTCCTGGATCACAAATTCATCTCATTTGCATGGTTTTCACCTGCAAATGGGGTAATTTGCATACAGGAGCTGCATCCATACAGGAATAGTGCAGGAGCGCTCATGCATGTCCCTGCAGCTTATTCCTGGGTCGCACAGTGGACATATTGCCTCCTGGAGCTCCTGCACTGTTCCTGCACACCATGCAGGGCTTGCTGAATACAGGGGATTATGTGCTCATCACATATTTTTTAGTGTATTTTAAAACAGAAAATAAGAATAGACAAATAATAACAGTAAAAGAAACTTAACTTATATAATGACAGTTGTGATGTATCCTAGTTTTGATGATAATGAATTGTCACCAACAAAAAAAAAAGAAATATAATACATAGCTTTGCTTCTCTTTCATCTTTTTTTTTGCATTTTTATCTTTTGATGTCCAACCATTTTTGAAAACATGTCTTTTTAAACTGATACTTGCCCAATCCATATCTTCAATTTTGTCAAGCATTTTGTTTTTCTTAGTCTATTCCAAGGTTCTTCTAAAGTGTTAAAGATTTTCTGACCATCTGGAAGAAGGATCCTTACTTTTGGTGAAAAACAAAAGTTGAGCTTTTATATCCATTTTCTTCAAGGTTTTGATAAATGGTAGAATTTCCTTCCTTCTGGCCATAACTAGAGATGTGTAGTCATTATCAAATCTGATAACATTATCTTTTAGTTTAATTGGTGTGTTAGCCCAGGCTGACTTCAATATTAAGTCTTGCCACAGGATTCACGAATCCTCCGTGTAAGACTAAAGTATTCTTACATGGAAACGTCAGTGTAAGAGTAAGATGGCAGCGCATCATGCATATTAATGAGGGTGCGCTGCCTCAACTCTAAGTCTAACACGGAACATGAACGAGTGTAGGGGGCGTGTCGGACTGCTGAGCAGTCCAAAATTCCACGCCCCTGCAAGTCTCACAATAGGGAAATATCAACTGACACGAGTCAGTCCGCTCAAATGTGTACATACCCAACACTACACTCCCCCACATTCTAAACCCCTGTACAATTATAAAATGTAAAACTTTAATTTCTTTTTTTTATTATTCCCAATATAGCTGCCCATATTTGCGCATGCTGCGTGGGTTTGCCCATTGCTTAGCTACAGTTAGCAGTTTAGACATCGAAGAGGATAATAAAAAATGTATATGCAAATTAAGCACAATAGCAATAAGGTAGTGGTAGAGCCTTCGCACAAAGAGGAGGCATTCCCGGTTTGAGTCCCACCACTCCCCTTTCTATTTTCTGTTGGAAATCTGTATATAAAAATAATCCCTGACATTTATCATTTAAATTTCAGTAAAAACATTGAAATGGCCTATGTAGTAGTGAATAAATTTTATATATATATACACATAAGAAAGTGAAATGGTTATGCATACTGATGGATGCATAAGTAATGTATCTTAAGCAATGTGAAGCACTGCTACGCAAAGTTTACCAGTATTAAACATATTTAAATATAATTGCTCATAGCTAAGCACTGCTTTAACTAGCGCAATAGATTGCTCATAGCTAAGCACTGCTTTAACTAGCGCAATAGCTTTGCACGGAGCTGTGCATCACGCAAACGAGTGCAAACAGCAGATTAGGTTCATAGGTTCATAGGTTCATACTAGGCTATCTGCCCTAGGGCATTTATAAGCCTAGCCAGAATGTGTTCGGCTTTTGCCACCCATTTTAAATTTATTTTGCTATGCCCTTTTTCGAGGTTAGTATACTGTGCCTCTGTCTAACAGTGACACAGAAGTGATACCCGGGGTAAACCTACGATCTCCTATCCACTCATCAAGATTCCTGTTGAAGAGAGTCAATGATGTTTGTGCATAACTGTGCACCGTGCTAACCAGCACAATGTCGGGCAACAGTGGGCAATGTAGAGCAATATAGAGCAACGTTGGGCAATGTAGAGCAACTTAGAGCAACATTGGGCAATGTACAGCAATGTAGAGCAACATCAGGCAACGTAGAGCAACATCGGGCAAAGTTGAGCAAAGTCAGTAAAACATAGCCACACCTCCTAGCCGGTCTGACTAGTAGTGAAATAAAAATCAATGACGGGCCTCGAACCCGGAATACTGTGCACCATAATCACAGTACTGAACCACTAAGCCATGACAACTTTGCATAAGTATGCACTTTCAACACACACATACATATCAATGTAAGTTTACCCATTGCTAAGAAGGTGTACCTTCAGCTGCGTTTTTTCAAAACTGGCCAATCACAAATAAGTGCGGGAAATGATGCATATTTAAGCTCCATAGGTGGGAATACTAGCCATAACTGGTTGTAGCTCCCATCTGCAGGCAGCAATGGCTGGTGCTGGAGAGGGCTCTCTTTTTCGAGCACAACGTTGGGGCATTGAGGAGTCAAAAGCAATGGTTTGGCTCCTTGTCCACAATCATGAGGATAGACTCCTGCGGGGCCAGTACCAGGGTACCCAATACAAAGTGGAAGCCTGGGACGGTCTAGCTCATGAACTCACCAGTGTCACAGGTGTCCCTCGGACTGGTGAGCAGGTCAGACACCACCATGCAGACCTGAAAAGATGCAAGGCAGATCAACTGGACCAGTGGATCCAGGAGACCCGTGGGATGGCAAATGCCCCACTACTGAGTAAGTAACCATGGAATTAAGTATGTAAGAATTGCTATTCTAGTGTATACTATGGATAGGTATGTCTCAATATCATTTCAGTTACTTCACAGTTGTAGGTGTCCGTGCTGCAAATCAGCAAGCCTATGCAGATAGGCTGCTAAGGCTGCACCACCAGGCAGGTTAGTAAGTATTGTGCTTATACTGTTATGTAAAATAAATGAGAGAGCCTGAAAAATGTGTTTAAACACAATAAATAAAGGTATAATAATTCTCTAATAATTATTCTGCATGTACTGTCATATAAAATAAATGAGAGAGCCTCTAGAAAAGTGTTTTAAGTCTTTAATAAAGGTATAATTTCTGGAGTGTGTCTGTGTCATTTTCTTTGATGTGCTGTTGTACCCTTGCATTATATAAATAGTACTGTTGTATTAAGTGCTGTTAACACACAGTTGGGTAAGCCCATATAAAGTGGATGAAGGGAGTGCCAGTAGCTTTTAAGCATATTCACAGTCCTCAACTGTTGGTTCATGCCCAGCATGTACATGTTAATCTGGCACATGAGTAGCTTGGTATTGTGTTCCCCAGAAATGTCATTGTGCTGGCAGAAATGTAGGGAGCTGTTAACATATAACTGATAATTTCACCTAAACATATCTAGATAAGTATATAAAAGTAGAGCTGCCAGTGTACCATCTCAGCAGTAGTGTGTCTGAGCAACTCACAAAATATGTAGCAGTAACATCTGCATCCCAGACAGTTTGTATGTCAGATACAGCCCATGTATATAAAGATCTAGCAAAACCCATCTCATGATCTAAGGACAATTGTGTAGTGTAATAATATATGTAGGGGACATATAACTGCAGCCAATAGGAATGTAGTGTAAACTAGAAGGATATATAAGTTGTTAATGGAGCTACCATTTTCCACCCTACTGTATGTGCATAAAAATGCAATTCCACACCTCAATGGGTATGTCAAATCTCAAAACATTTGTTGGGACATATGTCCTATTGGTTTATAAATATCTGAATTTATTTTGATGCATGTGCCCTGATCAAATATCACAATATTGGTGGCCTGTTGCCATCAATTAAACCTGCATGCTGTTGTAATGTCCACTGTTGTTCCATACATGCATGTGTCATGCTTGCTGTTCAACTGTTGGAACTCTGGTGTGTTGGGTTAATGGGAATACTTCTGCATGCTGTTATAATTAATTGGGAATGCTTTTGACTGTTACTAACCCAAATTTTCATTAAATCCTCCTAAACATAGAACGTATGGGAAGGCCGGTCCCAGCGGACCCACCTGTCCCACCTCAGCTGGCGATGGCACCTGGCATCAGCAGGTCCAGCGCCCAGCCTGGGACCTCCTCCTCCATTGGCCCTATGCCACCTTTGGGTGGAAGCACTGCAGGGGATGGGGCACATCCCTCCTGTGCAAGCGTGGGCAGAGGAGGGCCACCTATCACCCTCCGAACGGTCTGGGCTGGGGTGCGTAGGGAAATCGAGCGTTCTGTCGCTGATCCTCTATTCCAGCTTGAGGCACAAGTGGTGTGATTCAAGGGTGAGCCTGCCTCTCCTACGCAGACCCCAGCACAGCCACCCTCTGCGCTGTGAATGTGCAGTGGTGACTGCCCATGGGTAGGGATCTCAGTTTTACTGTTGCCATCTGTGGGCTCATGGGCTTGCGATTTCCAAACATCCTTCCCCGTCAATGGTGTTCACCCACCACATGTGTCATATTCCACCCCTGTATGTGTCTTGTTTGTCTTGTCTGTTAACCTCCCCAACCTACCTCCCCAAATGTACCTACTTCCCCTACCCCACATTCCACTCTCACCTGAAAAAAAAAAGAAAAAAGGGCAATCTGCTTCCAAAAAAAATTACGCTACATACATAGCTGACCATTTTGCACACATGTCTGCTGGACACATAAACTGATATTTAATTGGCAGTACAACATATTTTGTTGTCCTCACCCCTCTCACTGGGGTTGAAAGTTTCATATTTCCCTCCAAATTTACTGCATATGCACAGCTGTTGCTGTTAAAGAAATGGGCAGCTATGGGTCTTCCCTGCACCCATCCTGCACATCCCGAGCTGTTTTCCCTACTGTCTTCCCCTCTTTGTGGCCCATTTTCACCACTTTCTTATCTCCCCATTTTCTTTTCTTTCAAAGAAATGAGCATGGGGGTTAGCGGGAGTAAGCACTTTTAAGCAGTAGTTAGCGGGTTTGCGTGAGTGTGCGCCTGTGTGCGCTTGTGTGCGCTTAGCTAAGCATCATGCAAACCCACGCAAACCCACTTACAACTGCTTAAAAGTGCCTTAGTCACTCTGTATGTCAGGGCCCTTGTTCTGCTCAGCAGCAAAATAAAACACCTCTGTCAGCCTCGGACCCCGGACCTTGTACACACTAGACTGCATGAAGTACCACTAAGCCATGGTAAACATACAACTTGGTGCTGAAATAAATATATTGTGCATCAGAATGAGTGAATGTAAAGGACAAATAGGAATGCCATAACACAAATCCTGTTCTGTGGATCTTTACCAGCAGTTCTTGTAAAATTGCATTACATGACTGTGAAAAGAGAACCAGCCATTCTAGCAGGAAATAATGTTACAGCAGCACTTTACAATCCCCACATAGTATCATAGCAGGACAAACACTAGCATATCTGATTAGGGCAAAGGCCATACTTCCCAACTGTGACTAATTTTTAGGCATGTCCCTGATTTGGAGACAGGTTTTAGCTGTGTCCCTCTGAAACCCTCTGAAAGGTACTGACATTAGCCAGAAAGGTGGGGAATTACACTTAATGAATAATGACAATAAGTAAGAGTTAGACACTGCTTGTACATCAGGAAATGTGCATTAATCCATATGCTCTGGTTCTCTCAAAGTCTCAACTTAATGTCTCTAATATTGTAAAGGTGTACCTCACTTCTACCTACTTTTCCCTGAGTCTGTTCAAATATGAACCTGAGTGTTTGAGAGGCTGGCAGAGGCAGAAACACACAGGCATATCAGCTATTCTGCGGTTACACACTGTGCAAATAACTTTGGAAGGAGTTCCAGAAGCATACCCTTATGTAGGAGTACAACACTGAAATACCAAGGGATGTAGCCATGTACTGGTAGCAACCAACTGTGACAATGCCATTGTTCCAGTGCTGAAAAGACCAGTGGGGTGCACAGACAAAGAATAACAGGCTAACCTCTGGCTACCATCTGGATAGGTCCACAGTTGGGAGCTACGCAGACAGACTACTTGCCTTGGTAAACTAACAGGTATACAGCAACCCTTTAAGTTCAGCTAGATAAAGTTCACACATTAATGCATAATGCTCTCTGTCCTTCTGCACCCCTACCCAAATGTACAATATACCTGTGTGTTCAGGGTCCACAAAGGATGTAGGTAGGCATACTCAGTACTGAAATTTGTCCAGTTTCCTTGAGCAGCCTGTGTTAACGTCAACACTAAAAAAGCACAAACTGTTCAAAAGTGAGTAAATTAATATTCACAGTATAGAGTTCACAAACAGTTCATGTGCCAAATGAATACATCTCAATAACTACTTTAGTATGGCAGTTAATTGTATAAGTAGAAAAGAAACTACATACTCCCATGTATCTTGTGTTAGCATTTGTAGGGATGAGTACAATTCTACACTGACAACTGTGTAGTGGAAGTGGCAACATTCAGGTCTGAGTACAACATTTAAATCACTGGCTACAGCCCTAGCTTCAGATATAAGAACTATACCAACCTTCTGACTTACACAATGGTGTCCACAGCAAACAAGCATGGACCCCACTTTGGACAGCTGAAAGGGCTATGCCTACCTGACATAGCAATTTATAGCATTGGGTTGCTATGACAGTGAGTACTGCAATTACCACATAGCAGGCTGCATGCAATTACCAAATGGTGGCCACCAATTGGTGCAGAGGCCATCACATACACTTGTGCAGATACCTATAAAAGCAGGCTGTACTTGCTGGCCACACATGCAATCATCCCATTGCAGATGCTGAGAGAGAGAGAGAGACAGAGACAGAGACAGAGAGAGAGACACACACCCCCACCCACACCAGGGGAAAAAAAAGCCAAAGACACACCAAACTGAAAACTACAAACACATACAAAGGAAAGGTGTGTAACAGATATGTATTTACTGGCATGTAGTAGATGTATTTGAAGACTACTCCACATACTTTGAAACATCAGTATGCAGCAGCAGTACTTATCTATGCACAGAAGCCCTGCATAACTACTGCCATGGACAAATCAGTGTGTAGCTGTGTGAAGTGGGACATAACTGTGACATGTGTAGCTCAGCATTAAATGTCAAACATCTGAACCATGTTATCTGTGGTCTGTACAGTAGTGTGGACAATGGATGTTTGGGAGAGTGATGCATACAGCTATATAACCATGGATGTGACAGAGTAACATATGCATGATAGTCATATCAACGTGTAGCTTAGCATTGGCAACTGCTGTACCAGGCTAGTATGCTAATCTAGCATTTTCAGCTATGTATATGCCCTCTAATATTACTGTGTGCTCACACATGACACCTGTTCATGTTGCAGTAAGGCCCAACAGGTCAGCCGTGAGGTCCAGGGACTTACAACAGTGTGGACCTTGTGTGTGTATGGCACACACATACGGAGAGATATATCTGTGTCACATATATTAGCATCTGTACATGTGCATAGAGCAAGGGATATACTGCAACTGTTACTGAAGGGAGGTCATATATATGTTGGTGAAGGTTGTTATGTGCATATATGTATGTAGGTAGTAGTGTGTGGCAAACAAGACAACATACAGTGCTGGTATATGACATGTGGTGGTTAAACACTGTGGGTGTGATTTGATACGTTTACAGTGTTGCAGCCACTGAGGCCTGCTAAAGCCACATGGGCTGAGAACACCTTCAATGCATTTGGCACAAGACTGTGCAATATCATTACATAACTGTATACCTCACATACTTCGCATAATTGATATTCCCACCATGAAAGGTGTACTGTATATGTGTCTATATGTATATCTATATGTACACCAATGGATGTTTATATGTATGTGTGTGTATATATATATATATATATATATATATATATATATATATATATATATATATATATATATATATATATATATATATATATGTGTGTGTGTGTATATATATATATATATATATATATATCTATATATATACATATATATATATATATATATATATATATATATATATATATATATATATATATATATATATATATATATATATAGAGAGAGAGAGGGAGACAGAGACATATTTACTGTGACAGATGCCTGGTGACAAAGCCATGGCCTCAAGCTCAATGTCAGAAATTCATTGGCATCCCTTTTGCTAAAAAGTCGGTACCCATGAACTACCACATAGGTGCTAGTCGACTTAACACCGAAAGTGTGATAAGAGACCATGTGACACAGGTGGACAGTAGTCTCCCCTTTGATAATTACAGTGCCACACTAGTCATGTAATCTGTCTACATGGCACACCTCATCACAAAACTGTGTCATCCAGGGAAAAAGAGGTCAGTGTTCCCCTCTACTCATCACTCACAAAGCCCATTATAGAGTACAATGCCCCTTCTGGTATGTACCTCACAAGACATCTACAGCAACTGGAAAGGCCACAGACATACCTCACAAAGAGTAATACTGTCCTCAAACAGATGCCCTATGCAGACCATCTCACAAAACCACAGCTAGACTGTGTCGCATACCGGCAACCCAGAGGTGACCTCTGCCTAACATACAAAGCTATGTCAAACCCAGAGCTGTTGGACATGCTCCACGTAAACAGATCGCAATCCCTATGAGCTACATGGTCTAGGGACCTAAACCTTTTCACCTCATTAAACAGAACATGCTGGAGGGATCGATTCCTATCTCAGAGTCATCCCATACTCTGGAACAAACTACCTATCAATAGCAAACAAAGCTCCTCATTAGCACTCGTCATGAATAATCTTGATGATTGGATGGGAGATAGGAAATACACCCCAGGAATCACCTCTGTGGATCTGCTTGACAGCGGCAAATGAAATTAAATTACTTTGGTGTCAAAGGCCAGGGTACCATCTGGCTAAGCTTCTATAGGCCCTAGGGCCAATAGCCTATTACCTACCTATGAACCAATACACACCCACATGTACTTGTTGCAATAATTGCTATGTGAGGTTGACTGAGTGTGATGGTGAATGTGTTGGCGAATGTGTCACAGTTGTGTATATGTGGGATAGCTTAGTGGGAAACTGTTTAAGTCATGGTATTATGTGTCCTAGCTCTGATCCCAGAAAAGATGTGTATGCTATTGCTAGCCAGAAAAAGCAGTATGGAATATGGTCTGACGTATTCCCTTTGTGTTAACTGGGGTGTGCCATTGGTACTGCTGGTGAATCAAACCCCTGTATGAACTGTAGTATTACCTGAAGCTGTAGGCCTAAACAGCACAGTATGGTGTATGCCCACATTGCTTGGAAACACTATTTTGTGTGTTCCCTGTAGTCCTCACAGATTACATATCTCAGGCATTAAGTTTTGTAAGTACTGACACACAGTACTGTATGGTACACATGTAAAGCTCATCTGGGTTGCCATACCTCTGTGTCCTGTATGTATGTCTGATGTGTGTGTGGGTATGCCTGTAACATACCCTCGGTCATATGTGTGTTACAGGATGTAAGTGCGTAACTAACAATATGTATAGTCTAGTACAGCAGTATGCCACCTATATACACGAATGTCCACATATTGTAGGCAGGGGTTTTCCATCAACAACTAGTGTGGTATACTGGTAATACTGTAACTGGACTTTACAATCATTGCAATGGATTACATATTTCATTATGCATTAGCTTGATATATACCTCCTGTGGCTAGGTGGTGCATTGTGTTGCATACAGTGTGCCATGTACTGTTGCATAGTCCTACATAGTGGTTTCTCTTTGTTGCTGTGCAGAAATTTTTTTAATATATAGAGCGTGTCAGGCACTGTCAGGCAATTGTGGGTTGAGCACTGATATGTGGTATTGAAAGTGTGTATCCTCTGATAGACAATAGTTTGCTATTTATGGCAGTTCAGTGATATCTGTACTGTAGAATGTTAAGTGTGCCACATGACTTGCTCACACATATTGTTTCATTGTCTTCCAGGGTCATGGCCCACCATCGCAATCCTGCCTATAGTCGTGCAGAGGATGAGATATTAACCACCTGTCTCTTCCAACACTACACCCTATTTTCAAGAACCAGCCAGGACCAGCATGAGTGGACTGCACTGTGGCAAGATGTTGTCCGTAGGATAAATGACATAGGCATGCATAACCGGACAAATGAGCAGGTATGGACTCACTGCAGTGATTTACTTAGACATGTCCGGCAGCGT
Source organism: Protopterus annectens (assembly GCF_019279795.1). NCBI lineage: Eukaryota > Metazoa > Chordata > Ceratodontiformes > Protopteridae > Protopterus > Protopterus annectens. The sequence continues at coordinate 1,932,507,957 of NC_056729.1, read as the reverse complement.
GCGTCTGATGTCCGTAGGCAACAGCTTGCCACAGGTGGTGGGGTTGCCACCCATCCTCCCTCACCAGAGTGGAGGTGCTGCTCCTGAGCCTGGGGGCTCCCAGCCAAAAACAACAACAGCTCACATGTATCATCATGGAGGCCGGAGCCCCCCAGCAAGTTCACATAGAGCGTGCAGGTAAGATGGCATATCTGTAGACTAATGTTATTTCTATTGTTAGATCATGCATATGTGAGATGTGTACTGTGTAATTAGAAGATGTGGAGGCTGGTGTTGTTCAATACTGATAATTTGAAACATGATGTGTAGGCCTGTGACTGTCAACCATTGTGCTTCTGTAAGATTGCAAACCCACAGTAGCAATGCCACAGTTGTTGCCACTGACAAATTGTTTCATATCCTTGTAGGTCCCTCTGGTGTGACAGCAAGGCAGCAGACCCATGCCGGTGAGTGTGTTCTACATTTAATATTGCAAATAAAATGTGCATGTCATAGGTGAGGTGTAGGCCATGTACACATGTAACACACCTATGCTTAATGCATGCTGTGTATGTTTGCTGTGAGACTATGCACATCTCAGTAATGTGAGTGGATGCCTCAAACACATGCTATACACAGAGCATCCCAAACAATTGTGGCTACACTAAAGTGGACATTGGATGGCCAGTCGATACACATGCACACGACATACACAACTCCATCATATGCAGTACATGTTAATATGCCACACATGACGTATTCAGACACACGCTGTAAGGTCACACTCCAGTATCCCAAATGTCATCCACACAGCACACATAATATACCTGAGGGGTAGAGGCCTATCATGGGGCAGTGCGACACTCTTCAACACACAACACATTCATGTTAGGCAATACTCCCTATTGGGCACCTTACAAACCCATGTAACAACTGGCTGTGAAGTGGTGAATGTAGCCATGGTACTGCGGTTCAGGTACAGCATGATAGGTGCCGGTCTGGCACACATAAGTAGCCTTGAGTGACCACATGATGCTGCCCGATGATGGCTCATAGTACAACACACCATCCAGCTACAGTAACCACAGTACTACACATAGCATTCATTGCTATACACTCAATGTTGTGTGTGTGCAAACATATGCACCTATACACAATATGCATAGCAATCACCATTTGCACAAAGTGACACATATATGTCTTGTAATGCTATTGAGTGTATGGGTCACATGACACACATTGGGTATGTGTGATGTTTAATGTTGCAGTTGTGTTGTAGCATGCCATGTCATGGCTGGCACTGTCATGTCCACAATATGTTCTACACTCACCATAACTACTGTACAATGGCTATGTTGAGCAATGGTATTCCATCAGGTATACACACACCACTCATCCTGTGTGTATACATAGCATGCATGAGCTAAACCTGTGTCCACAATTATCTGCTAAAGACACAGATGCTCTAATCAGTAATGGATATCTATGTGACACACAGATAAACATCCAGCCATGGTATGTATACCTGTGAGTGATGGTGCACAGCACATTGAAGAGCTTGTAATACTTGCACAGCAATGTTCTGTCCATGTACACATTGCATTCCAGGGTGAGGCCAATCACTGAACAACAACACACATGCATCAAAGCCATGTATACTGTTATTAGCAAAGACTGTCTACACTCGCACTGCATGCTGTTGAGCAACACACATCCTGCATGCTGACATGTGTGATATGATTGTTTGTCTTGTGATACTGTACCCCACCATCAACCACTATTGGGTATGTTCTCGATTGCTGCTGGTGTGTGTGTGTGTGTGTGTGTGTGTGTGTGTGTGTGTGTGTGTGTGTGTATGTCTGCTTTAGTGAAGAGTATAGTTGTGTGCATGTGTTCATGTGTTCATGTGTGCATGTGTGCATGTGTTCATGTGTGCATGTGTGCATGTGTTCATGTGTGCATGTGTGCATGTGTTCATGTGCTCATGTGTGCATGTGTTCATGTGTGCATGTGTGCATGTGTGCATGTGTTCATGTGTTCATGTGTGCATGTGTTCATGTGTGCATGTGTGCATGTGTTCATGTGTTCATGTGTGCATGTGTGCATTTGTTCATGTGTTCTGACATCATGTACATGTCGTAAAGTGTGTTTCCTGTCTTCCTCTCACAGGTGCTGAGGTTGGGCTAGTTCACTGCAGCAGGGAACCTGATGTCCCTGACACAAATAGTGATAATGAGGATAGATGTGTTGAGGCACAGGCATGTTTGCCAGGGTCTGTCATTGGGCCACCAATCGACAGTACACAGCTGTCCACCCTATCCATGCACACAGTCATACTGCCAATACATCCCTCATCACCAATGCCCTTAGCTGAGGGACAGTCTACAGTTGGCAATGGCCAGGACAGTGTGGTACCTATGGCTCATGCATCCAGACACAGCAACCATACCCAGAGGTCTGGAACAGTACCACATAGGCAGATGTCCAGGGGTTCTCTTCGGAGCACTGCTGGTCATCATGCCCCTGGCAGACGTGCCACAGGTCTTACAACCTCATGCATGTTCCAGGCTGTCATGGAGGCACAGGCACATATGGAACGGTACACCAGACAGGGACTAAGGGCACAGAGGGCACATAACACCACTTTAAATGACAGTATCCATGACCTAGCAGGTGCCATCCATAATTACACTGAGGTCATGGATAGATGTTGGGGTGAGACATTAGATGTCCTTCGCAATGTCATGCCCATGTGTCAGGACAGTGCGGGATGGGTGAGATGTTGACGTGGACGTATGCTAGCAGCATCAGCAGCTGGCAGTCACCGCGGATGTCCCTCAAGTCACAACTGCTCCCATAGTGCCAGTACCCAACCCAGCAATGTTGGGGGGGTGGGCTGTTCATAGACCGTCCTAGAAGACAACGTGCACATGGCTCTGGACAGTCCCAGCAGGGACTTGGGTCCAGTGTACATATGTCTACCTCTGAGGATAGTACTCAGTCTGGCTCAGTACCTGAGCACCCCTGTCAGGCACAGGTACCGTATCCATGGCCGGAGATGGTGATCTGTAAAGCCTGGCAGGTACAGTCTGTGGCTGTCCCACAAATCCCCGTATATGGCAGCCACATGGTGGAACTGTATGCATGCAGACACACACACACATAAACCAGACACCTAGGGCTAACACATACCCGCACACATTGCATCAACATTGGCCCATACCAGTACTCTTGGCCCTCACATACACACACACACACACACACACACACACACACACACACACACACACACACACACACACACACACACACACACATGTCGATTGTATGGCTCAGTGTAGGCCTCTGGCAAACCAACAACACACCCTGTGAATATGATGAAACCTGTGCCACCTCCTGTTATCTGTAACATTGATGCAGGAACAGGCTAACATGGTGCTGATGCACAGGGTGACTTTATGACAGTATAGCAATGTTAGCATGTGTTCAGCAGTAAAGTGTAATGTTATCCTTGAAGGTGTAGCTGAGCGGGCATGATGCATTAAAGCTATGATTGTCAAGGTAGTATTGTTTACACCAGTGTTAATCCCAAAAGTGTATTGTATGCCCATGTGCCACTTGGCTGATGTGTGTAGTATTGGCAGCATGTGTTAGAGAGTGGACAGTATGTGTGGGATGTGTGCAGCACAGTCTTGCAAGTGTACATTTGCTAACATGGTGGAGATGCACTGAATGCATGGACGTGCATAGTGGACACATGGGCAGGGTGACATGCCCTGTATTACACAGTGTCAACACTCCATAGTTTGTATTGGTGGCCAGTATGCATTGTACTACACACATTTTGGAACTTGGTTACACATGTGTGTATGACATGTTTTGACACTGTGCTGTGGGTGATACTGTTACTATCTGTCATTGGTTTGCATTCTGGTAGTATACATAACTTCTACAGCCTGACCATAAACAATCGTTAGATGATGTCTTGACAACTGACACAGATGTAGGACACACAGTAACATTTGTACCCTTCAGGAACTATACTATGCCAGATGACATCCCAGGCTGCGTCCTACATGAACTCCAAGAGGAACTAATGCCTCAAATAAAACAGCTATACAATCTCAGCCTCACTACACTATATGTGCCCACAGAATGGCGTACAGCAACAGTGGTCCCACTCCACAAAGGTGGAGCCTCTACGGACCCTGGAAACTATCGCCCCATAAGCCTGACTAGCTTTTTCTGCAAGGCTATGGAGAGGATCATCATGGAGCTCATAAACAAAGACATTGGGGACCTACAGACACTAGATCCTACCCAGTTCGGCTTTGTCAAGGGCAGATCCTGCCTTTTGAACCTGGTTGACTTCTTCAAACAGTCACCAAAGCCATAGATGAAGGAAGGTAGTCCACACAGCCTATCTGGACCTTACAAAGGCATTTGACACAATACCCCACTCGGGCATCATAGATAAGCTATCCAGCTTAAATATAAACCCCTATGTCACAAGATGGGTCGCAAACTGGCTCAAAGACAGAACCCACAGAGTGAGAGTTGCTGGAGCCATGTCAGACTCAAAACCGGTCACAAGTGGTGTCCCACAGGATTCTGTCCTGGGACCACTCTTGTTCGGTATATACTTTTCTGAGGTACAGGCAAACGTGGGAGGACTATGGCTCACCAAGTTCGCAGACGACTGCAAACTGGGCGCCATAATCAACTTTCCAGCTGACACAAACATCCTTCAAAAAGGTCTCACAGAGACAGATAACTGGTGCCAGTGCCATGGTTTAAAGATAAATGCCAAAAAATGTATAGTCATACCCTTTGGCAAAAACAATGTGCCCACAAATTACCACATAGGCGGAAACCCATTAAGTACAGAGAAAGTTATTAGGGACCTGGGGACCCAAGTTGATAGCAATCTCCCCTTTGAAAACCACATTGCCAAAGTGGTTAGAAAGACCTTCTACATAGCCCACCTCATCATGAAGGGTTTCACATCTAGATCAAGAGAGGTAATTGTGCTTTATTCATCCCTCATCAGGCCCATCATAGAATACAATGCCCTTTTGGGATGTACCTTACCCGACACCTGCAGCAATTAGAAAGACCCCAAAAGTATCTCACCAAGAGGATCAAGGGTCTCAAACAGATTCCATATGCTGCTCGGTTAAAAAAACTCCAGCTCTACTCAGTTGCATACCGCCTACTTCGAGGCGATCTATGCCTGACATACAAAGCTATGTCAAATCCAGAATTAATGGACATGCTCCACCTCAGTAAATCTAAATCCCTTAGAGCCACATGCTCGAGGGACTTGAACCTCAGCACAGAAATAAATAGAACTTGCTGGGGGGACAGGTTCATAACCCAGAGGCTCCCTTCGCTCTGGAATAGAATTCCAGTTCATGTGAGGCAGAGCACCTCACTGAATCTCTTCAAGAAGAACCTCGATAGGTGGATGGGGGATCGTAGGTTTGTCCCAGGGATTACTCCCATGTCACTATTAGACAGAGGCACAGTAAAATAAACCTTAAAAAGGGCACAGTATACTCAAATCAAGGGGTGGCATAAGCCATACAGAATCCGGCTAGGCTTATAATTGCCTCAGGGCAGACAGCCTAGTATGAACCTATGAACCTAAGTAACCAGTGGTGTTCACCTGCACCCATTCCTGGGACCACTCCTTATTGCCATATAGCTCACTTAGGTACAAGCAAACACAGTAGGAATATGTTCGTCCACGTCTGGGAATGCATACTGTGGCCTATAATGCATTCTCTAGATGACACACACATCCTCCACAAGGGTATCATACAGACAGATACCTGGTGTCAAACCCATGCTGTAAAGCTGTAAGCCAACTAAAGCATGATCATCCACCTTTACAAAACATAGTATCCCCACAGTAGCCCCCAACATGTTGACAGGTACCGATGCGTACATACAGCCTAGTGTTACATCATCTCTCTTTTGGTAATCACACTTCCAAAGGTATTTTGAAATCCCTTGGTGAATCACATAAGCAATAAGGGGTCTGCATGCATGTCCACAAAGGTTGTTGTACACCTATAATGAATAGCCATCATTGACAGACTTTGCTGCATTTTAACTTGTCTGAAATATACCTCAGGCATAAACCCTCACTCACACTATTCAATAGAAACTGTAATTAGTGTGCATGACACGGATGACCTAGGCCAGGGATCACTGCAGTGGCTGGGATTGTCATAAGCATACAGATGTGACCTAAGGTCTGGAAAGCGGCAGCACACTCTGGCAAAGATAACAGATGTGTTCATGGAGAAAGCAGGTTTCCCACCTCTGAAATAATTGAGGTCACATGTACGTACCTGACGTGCAATGCACATACTGTCATCATTGTGATATGTCATACAGTAGTAAAAGCAAAACCCACAACACAGTGACCAACAGTGTCACACACAGAGCACACACACACTCACCAAGTGCAGGATTCAAACCTCTACCTAACTACTTTACGATACTAGAGCAGTAGGCATTTACATGACACACTATATACATTATTGGGAGTTCGCTTTTCCACATGTATATTTGTAGGATGGTGACATCATCAGACTTGACAAGTATACGACTTTTAAGGTGCTGTAGTTGTCTCCAAAAAGGTTGCTCCTCTACAAGGAGACACACACAGTTGTCAAGTGCAGGATTCAAACCCCTACCTAACTACCTTATGATACTAGAGCAGTATGCATTTACACGATGCGCTATACACATTACTGGGAGCTCTCTTTTCCACAGGTATATTTGTAGGATGGTAACATCATCAGTCTAGACAAAGTGGGTTACATTAGGTGGGCTACACAGAAGGCATTTGTAGACACTTTGGCAATGTGATCATCAAAGGAGAGCTTACTATCTACCTGGGTCCCCAGGGCCATTATTACATTCTCCATACTTACTGGATTACCACCTATGTGGTAATTTGTGTGCGCTTTGTTTTATCCAAAGGGGATGACTGTGCATTCTTTGGCATTCTGCTTGAGGGCATTGTTTTGACACCAGGTATCTGTCTCTGTAAAACCCTTCTGTAGGATGTCTGTGTCAGCCATGGAGTCAATTATGGACCACAGTTATCAGTCATCTGCAAACTTGTTCAGCCATACTCCTCCCATGCTTGCCTGTACCTCTGAGCAGTATCTACTGAACAGGTGGGGTCCCAGGACCAATACCTGTGAGATGTCATTTGTGACTGGTTTAGAGTCGGACATGGCACACGCAACTCTGAACATGTGTGTTTGATCTGTGAGCCAGTTAGCCACCCATCCTGTGACATAGCTGTTAATGTTCAAGCTGGTAAGCTTGTCCATGATGCCAGAGTGGAGAATGGTGTCGAAAGGCCTTAGTGAGTTTCAGGTGGGCTGTTTGGACTAGTTTCACCTCCATCTATGTCCTTGGTAACTGTTTCAAATGAGTCAACTAGGTTTAGGAGACAGGATTTACCTTTAACAAAGCCAAGTTGGGTAGAGTCCAGTGTCTGGAGGTCCCCATTGTCTCTGTTTATGGGTTCCATGATAATGTGCTCCATAGCTTTGCAGACCAGGCTGAGTAGGCCTATAGGGCAATGGTTTCCTGGTTCTGTTGTGGCACCCCCTTTGTGGAGCTGGATGACTGTTGCTGTATGCCATTCCTTGGGTACATAGCCTGTGTTAAGGTTGAGTCTGGACAGTGAATGTAGGTGAGGGTGTAGTTCCTTTTGGGATTGGTGTAAGTCACACAGCCTGGGACACCATCCAGTCCCATTGATGCTATGTTCTTAGCTTTGGAGAGGGCTGTGTTTACCTGCATGTCCATGAAGTCTGGTGCTCTGCATTCTTCTGGGACAGACACAGGCCCCTTTGTGGGTGATGTGGGTGGGAGTGTGCACTGAACTTGTCCCCCAGGATGTGGGCAATGTAAGTTGGTTCAATGTATCTTTTTTCCATTTTGCAGTAGCTGACAGCATTTATGAGAGTTGCCACCTAAATGTTTGATATAGCTCACAAAGGCTTTGTGGCTGTTATTCATACATTCCTTGGCAATTTGTCTTTAAAAACTGGCCTTGGATTATTTTATGAGCGATCATTGTTTCTTCCTAATAATGATCAGTGATGCCTTCCCTTATGTGAAATTTGCTCTATCATGTGTTCGTTCCCTCCTTCTGTTGTATAGCTTATTTATGTGTGACAACCACCAGATTGATTTCCTATTTTTGGAGGAGTGTATCATGGTTTTATTTGGCATGTCTTGATCCATGCATCCCTGTAGATGCTCATAGAATGTACTTGTAAATGATTCTGCATATTGTATAGCATTATCCTATAGCAAGGTTGCTTTTGAACATTCCACTTTGGTCTTGAGAAGTGTGCTGTTTGCTTTAGAAACTTTCTTCACAGTGGTTCCTTGACTGGGGGGGGGGCGTGATGTGGATGTCCAGTGTGATTACTTTATGATCTGATATTAACAGCGAGGGGTTTATCTTTGTAGTGGAACACTGGTACCCCATGTTGGTGATGATCAGGTCCAGTATGTTGTCACCTCTAGTGGGCGTGGTAACCAGCTGTTCCAGAGCGTTTGAGTTTTTAAACTCTGGGAAACATTGGGCAAAGGACGTTGTACATGAGTAATTCTCCCAGTCAGTGTTTTGGTAGTTGTAATCTCCTCATATAATGGTGTTTATTAGGACCTTTATATTTCCCACTGTTCTCAGGAATACTGAGTGAGGTTCCTGAGACAAGGTAGATAATCTGGAGCAGGCTACAATCTGATAAGCAGCTTTGCCCAATGTTAATTGCACTTGCATGGTCTCCAAGGCCTCATGCTGTGCCACTAACCTGAAGGTGTGGGTATCCATAAGGTAAATGGATACACCACTTCCTTTTGTATTTCACTCTGTGTTTTGGGGTCTGACTGAGACCCTTTTTAAGGATGTCTCTGTTGTCCCGCACATCGATTATGACAACTTTTTTGCAGTCATCCACAAACTTTGCTAAACATAGCCCTCGTGTGTTTGAGTGTATTTCTGAAAAGTATACACCAGACAGGAGGGGTCCCAGGACTGAGTCATGGGGGACAGCAGTAGTTACCAGCTTGAACAGGAGACCACAATTCTTACCTTGTGGGATCTATCTGTGCCCCAGTTGGCAATCCATCAGATGACATACATATTTATGCACTGGTTGTTGATTTTGTGGATATGACGTGTCTGGCATGTTGGAAGACGCCTTTCCAAGGTCTATGTGGGACATGTGTAGCTCATTTCATTGATGTTTGTCCTGGGTGACTGCCTTGAAAACAGTCTAGTAGGTTTGGGAACCATGATCTGCCTCGACCAAACTGAAATTGGTAGGGTTGGGTGTCTGTAGGCTCACAATAGCTCTGTTTATGAGTTCCATCATGATGGAATCCATGGCCTTGCAGATCAGGCTTAATAGGCTTATAAGACAATAGTTCATATGGTCTGTTGTACACCAACACTTGTGAAGTGTGCCAAATGTTGCTGTAACGCATTCAATAGTTTCATATCCTGTACAGAGGCTGAGTCTCAACAGACTGTTCAGGTTCAGGGTCTGTTTGTTTTGGAGTTCACATATGACACAGCTAGGGAAGCCATGTCATCCCATAGACTCCATGTTTTTAAGTTTGGAAAGTGCTGTTTAACCATTGTATATGTGATTTCTGGGTCTTCACAGTCTCCAGGTATGATAATGGACCCTTTTGTCAGTGAGAAGGGGTTAAATATGTATGAACCTGTCTGACAAGATGTTGGCGGTGTCAGTCATGTACATGTATTAATTTACTGTTTGCACTGACTCAGAACATATATGTGTTTACATTGATATATATGACATTGCAAAGAAAGCTTCATGATTCTCTATGGACTCTTTAACAATATTTTTGCCGGAACATGGATTGGATGATGTTAGGAGTGCTCATTGTTTATTGATGATACTGATCGGAGATTTATTGGTCTTCTTTGAATTTTCACTTTCTCTGAACAAGTTCAGTACTTGTAGTACATAGTTTGATTATGACAGGATTCCAATATATTATATGGGTCTGTTTTCATATAACTGTGTGCGCAAGGCAGGATTGGTGAATAGTGACAAGTCTCTGGGGTAAGAACTGCAACTTCCAGATATGTGTGACCCACTGCTGTACTCAGACATAGCCTAAGTGTGTGAGCATGCCCAGTATGACCTTTCAGTATGTTGTTGACTGACATTTGCTTTGTTTATTTAAGTGTGTGAGCATGCCCAGATTTGCTAAATTTGTTGACCTGTGTGAGCATGCCCATTATGGACATATATACTATATGTATGTGATAAATCAATTTGTTTTTTACTTCAGGGCTCACCTTTGTGTTGTACATTGACAGGAAGCATGCTGTGCCTGCAGGGCTTCCAGGAGTCGCTTTGCATAGACTTATCAACATTTATGCATACAGGGGGGGCAGCTATTATTTGTACATTTCTACCCAGGGGGCACACCTGATTGTTACTGTGGCTGTACATTGTATGAGGGGTTCACCTGACACTTATACACATTTGCTAGGCCTGAACTGCTTTGTCAGGTACTCCATTTCAGTCTGTACTGTTGCCTATCATACTGGCTTGAGGCATACTACTGTACTACAGAGCTTAGCTTCCAATTTCACGTGTATTAGTTTGTGACTTCATAGCCTACCCAACCCACATCACACTGCCTGGCCTGCTGTTATCTGTCTGCATAGGCCTGGGGAGGAAGTTCAGAGGGCATGATACAGCATTTGTTTGTGTTTGTGTAAGTCTACAATTGCCCTGCTGTGTCTGTGCCAGTGAAATGCTGTCATGACTTAGTGGTTCAGCACTGTGACTATAGTGCACAGTATCCTGAGTTCGAGCCCTGTCACTGCTTTTTATTTTTCTGCTGGGCAGACATGACTAGTTAAGGAACAGTAAAGCAGGTGTGAGCATGTTTAGCTGACTTTGCCTGACTTTGCCCAACGTTGCCCAACGTTGCCCGATGTTGTGCTAGTTTGCACGGTACACAGCTCCACACAATTGTGCTTAAATATGTTAAATAGTGGTAAAATGTGCTTAACATTGCTTTATATTGCTTAATATAGGGCAATGATGCCTCAGGTGGTGCTGCAGGGCTGCCTATGTTGGATGCACATAGTACACTCCCGATACATGTTTGAAAACAGGTAGTGTCAAGTTAGACATCCCTTTTATTGTATGTGCGAGTTAGAGAGAGGTGTCATTTCCAGGGTTCCTACTGAGTCAGTGTATGTGCTATGTGTTGCCTCTTTGCCAAGGCCAGGCCATACTGGGCACGCCTCTGTCTGCCTACTGGGGCAGGCTCAGGTTGTTCCTCCTCTGAGTCACGCTGTGCCAGTGCAGGCCTTGGCAATGGTGGGGGGCTGTTTGGCCCTGCCCCATGCTGTTCCTGCTGCAGCTGTTTTCTCAGGATCATATTGTGTAGCATGGCACATACCATAACAATTTGGGTACATGTAGTTGGTGAGTACTGCAAGGCTCCACCAGATGTGTCCAGGCACCGGAACCATGACTTGAGCATCCCAAACACACGCTCAATAATGTTTCTTGTTTGTGCGTGTGGCTCATTATGGAGTTTTTGTTCGGGTGTGTGTGCATTTCTGATGGGTGTCATTAGCCACGGCTCTAGTGTGTAGCCAGCATCCCCCACTAGGTGACCATCAGGGATGACCCCATTGGCAAATCTCTGGTACAGCTATGTCAGATGCCAGATGTGGGAATCGTGATAGCTTCCGGGGCAGCCAGAACACACATTCATTACTTTGCCCTTGGCATCGCACATGACCTGGCAGTTGATGGAGGGGAAGCCCTTGCAGTTGATGTAGACACTACCCCGCTCACCAGGTGGTGCTTTGATGTGTATGTGCATGCAGTCTATTGCACCCACCACCTCAGGGCATTCCGCTATTTGGTGGAAAAGACGCATATTGCTGGCCAATGCCTCACTGGAATTGGGGAAATATACATGCTCACCAACATGTGCTGACATGGCATCCAGGAAATGGTGCAGTACCCTGGATGCTAATGCCTGTGCAACCCCCATCATATCACCAGTTGGTCTCTGGAAGGTACCTGTAGCTAGTATTCATAGGACAACACATACCTTGGTATCCACTGGGATGGGTTCCCCTCTGTTGGTTCTGTGTGTGAGGCGTGGCCGGCACAGCTCAACAATTTGCTGCAGGAGGTCTCTGTCCATTCTATAGTGCTCCACTATCTCCAGCTCATGTAGCCCCCTGGTAGGTTACCCTGGGTCTGTAGACTCTTCTCCATCTTCTCACTGTGGGTTGCTCAGCAGCATTCACAACATCACCACCCTCAGCACCTTGCACATGTTGGTTTATAATAGCAATGGCAGCCCCTAACATTTTGTCAGCCTTAAACTTTTTGAGTTTTCACTCTTTCTATACTGCAGTGTTGCAGAGTTCTTGTGATAAAACAGGTTAGACTGCTGTTTGCAGAGTTTAAATTGCTGGGCTTAGTTGGGCTAGTCGACTACCTGTCTAATTCGCTGATTTTGATATATTTCACCTGGCAGCTCTGCTAGTTCTCCTTGGTTAACTTCCTACTACTTCTTTTCCTTCCTTTTTCCCTTTCTGTTTTCACAAGAGGCAGCGTCGCGCAAACAAGTGCACACACGCACACACGCGTGCACACAAGCGCACACAAGTGCACACGTGCCCACACGCAGTGGCGGCTGGTGACTTCAAATCAAAGGGGGGCTGCAGGAGATAGCTGAATGGGTGGGGTCAATTGGAAGGGGTGTGGCCAACTAGAAAGGGGAGGAGCTATCCTCAAAACCACAAAAACTAACTTTAATTAAATATTCTGCCCGTGATGCCAAACCTTCATTATGAGAGTCCAATCAAGACAAATGAAGTATACAAGAATAAAAATATTTCAATGCATTGGCTGCATGACAGCTTACTTAATATCTAGATGGAAACAAAAAGGTTGTGAGGCATGAAAGAATAAATTACTTTTTAAATTCATTACTGGAATAACAGTCAAAATCAAGTATAAGAAAAACAAGCAGCACTCAACTCAAACCACTTTTCCTTGCACTGCAGTTCTAATTATAATTTATATTCAACTTTATTAAAGTACCAATTAACATGCTGAAAATAGCAATCTCTGTGATGCCCTCACTTGTAAAAAATGTTTCTTATCCAAAAAAGACCTGCTGCCTGACAACTATCTACTTGTTTCATGGGGAAAACATGACCAAAGTAAAAAATGAAAAGCAAACAAGAAACAAGTTCAAGTTACATTGCTTAAAGGATTACTGTACAGGTTATGGACCACTCATGAATGGCATTCTGTTTAGTTTACGGATAAAGCCCTCAGAGATCACTGAAAGTCTCCAACAAGTGTAATGAGCTTCTTAAAACAATGTAATCCTGTCCTTTATTACAAATACTGTCATATGCATTTCAATACCCAACATTTATACATTATCTAGTTAAGTATTGTCTGCATGGCAACAACAGAAAGGCTTTCAATGTTGGTAATTCTTTAACAGTATGCTTATTAAAGCTTACTTGCATGTTATGATCTCAGACAAGCTTACCTGATGGCCATTAAAGCATTGCTACCTAAAACACAGAGCAACAGGCACTTTCTGAGTAATAAGCATAAATCAACAGTACAAAAATATGATAGAAACCAGATGATTCTGCAAAATCAAGAACAGATGAAAAGCCGCTGTAATACTTGTGTCTACCTTGGATGGGGGGATACCCTGCACATTTATACCCTGCACATTTACACTGCATAACTGCTCCTTGCCTTGCTTGGACACATCCAGAGTCACACATCCAGAGTCACTACATGGGGGACTGGGGTGCAACAAGTACGTCACAATTTGAAATGTCTCTGGCTGACTGTGATGACCCTGACACATTTGTCATACCTCTCAACCTCAGAGCAAGAAATCTAGAAAAAGCCATACATAGAAGTGGAACAAAGGCCCAAAAATAAGGACAATTTTTAAATATTGCTCTTATAAACTTAAAAAGATAATAGAATAGTATAGGTCTTGCATTAGTATGAATTTTCTGAAAGGTATGAAATCTGAAACTCAAATGTCTGTCATTATTTTCTAACTTCAGTCTTTAATGATTTACCACTAATTTGCCAAAAAACCCCACAATTTTATGAAAAATGGACCAAAAATGTGATGGAAAAATATTAAATAGCCACACAATACAGCTGGGAACCTGTCAAAGAAGGGACACTTTTTTAATATTAGTACTGCTAACTTGAGCAGCTGACAAAATAAAAGAATCTACATGCATTTCTGAAATAAAAGTAATCTATAACTGATTATTGCAGTTATTTCTTAATTGTAAACCCTCCATGTTTTATTCCAAAATTGCTATTTTGAGGAGGGATTATTAGGGGAAGAGCAACATTTTGAGCCAAATTCGGGGACAGTTGAGAGGTTTGGCTATGCCTAATTCTATAAAGCAATTTATTTGCATGTACCTCTCAACCTGTTAATGCAATAAATCTGGACAAGGCCAAATATATTGGGGGAACATATAAACAGTACTAAAATTGCTCTTGTATAAACTAAGACAATTGATAGAATAACAGGTCTTACTTTCGCATGCATTTTTCTGAAGGTTATGAAGTCTGAAACTCAGTGTGTCATTATATAGTGACTTCATTCCAAAATGATTTTCCAGAAAAACAAATTTTATGAGTAACAAACCGAAAATAAGAAGCAAAAATCTATTCATTCTGTAAAAATCTGGACAGTTGGGAGGTATAGTTCAGCTGGGGCTGTCTGAGTTTGCCATCCTTCCCCCTCACAAAATCATAGTCAAATGGAGCCCTTCCCCCTGCAGCCATTCCAATGGTCCATTACTTGGCTATTTCACTCCATTTACCATAAACACTAATGTGCATACTGCTTTACTTCTATGATGATTTGGATTTCATTTGAAAGTTTTATTTTGCATTTTATAGCACAAACACTAAGACATCTGCTAAACAAAGCAATGCAGTCTCACAATGAAAACAGGCTTAGCATTAAAACTTCTCTGCCCTTGAAACTCACATTCAATGAAACAGCATTGAAACCCACATTCAAAGAAAATACATTTTGCCAGTGGCAGATAAAGATTAACTTTGGGCTGTTTTCAAATCATGTGCTCTTTGATACACCTTCCTGATTGTACTAAATTATATTCCTTGTACAATACAGTACAGTTGTTAGACGGCATTTTAAATTTATTGTTTTGAACATTTTTCCAGTAAACAATGAAACAAATGCATGCACCAATGACAAAACTACCCAATTCAGAACATTTCCATCATAAAAGTCTACTCAACCTTCTACAGTCCACCAGTATCAGTAAATATGCACAATCTCTGAAGTAGTAAAAGTCATCTAAATAATTCCACATTAAAGAAATCTGTAACAATGAAGAGGTTGCTGCTAGCAAACAACTTTATATGTCATTGTTTATTCATCTACAAATAAAGTGCCTGTTGCCCTTGAGGAATAAATTGCCTATGTTGCATGCATTAAAAAAATGATAAACTAGTAATATCGCAATAGGGACTGTATGGCAAACTGATAACAGGTTCATAGTTACTACTCTAGGCATCTTTGCCAAAAAGGACTGCAGCATCCACCCACTTTTTAACACAGTACAGTATCAGTAATGCATCTATCTACTGTGGGAGTAGAACCCACAGCCTTCTGAATCAAAAGCAAGTACACTACCTGTTGTGCTTTTAACAATGCAAGCAGACTCAGAATAAGCAGCACTGAAGTTTTGTTCCCCAGCAGCTCTCAGCTCCTTGTAAAATCTACTCGACATGCAGTTGTATCTCTGAACTTTGCACCACAAGAAATCTGGAAAAAGCTGACATTTATTGGGGTGGACAAAAGGCCAGAAACCAGGGACACATTTTAAACACTGCTTGTATAATGTTGGAAAGTTGCTAGAATAAAATGCTGTGTTACCACCATACATTTCACTGCCACGTCTTTAACCCAGGGGACCCTGTGCAAAACAGTCAGAGAAACATACCACTATGTCAAATCAGCTGTTTTGTGAAAGACAGGAAGATGAACTTAAATGGATACCATTTAGTGAATTCAGTTCTCACCATAGCTGTCAATCTCTTGGCACAAAACACCCGAACAAAGCCAATACTGGGGGAATACAGCCCCCAAACATATTCAGTGAATTCAGTTCTCAATATAGCTCTCAACCTCTTAGCAAAAAAACATGTGGACAAAGCCAGTAATGGGGGGAATACAGCCCGCAAACTTTCAATTAATTCAGTTCTCACCATAGATAACTCTAAACTTAGCACAAAATACCTGGACAAAGCCAATAATGGGGGAATACAGTCCCAAAAATAGGGACAAATTTCAAATATTCATGTTATAAACTTAGACAACTGCTAGAATAAACAGTTGTGTGTTACAATGTACTTTCTGAAGAATATGAAGTCTGAAATTCAAATGCCTGTTATTTTTAAACATTTAACCAAGAAATTAGTCTGATTTGGAACAAAAGACCATTTTCAGCAGAGCGGGGAGAAATGCCAGACACATCTTTGTAAGATGGGAGGACATGCAGACACCACACAGAAGGCACCCCAGCCAAGAATCAAACCATAGAACCTGTAGCTGTTAGCCAGCAATGCTACCAGTGCACCACTGCACTACAGACTTTGTAAGGAAAAATGTAGATACAGAAACGACAGATTTTATGAGGAACCGAACAAATATGAGGCAAAAATCTGCAATTTTGTTTTAGAAATGGTGGTGGATAGGGAATTCAGGTCCTTGCCACCTGCATCCAAAGTACAGGGTTCAAGCCTGACTATCTCTACCCACCACCATTTGTTCTCTCTAGCCACTAGTAACTGGGGGCATTTCATACACACACACACACACACTTCCATCTGTTTGTCTATTTAATTATCTGTCTAAGTATTTGAATAAAGGAAGTCAACATGACATTTCCTTGGGAATTCTTACTTATTTTTATATTTTAGGTTTTATTCCACAAAAAGAAAAAAAACTTTTATGTGTAACAGGGCATCATTTTAGTTCTTTGCAATCTGTCATGTTATTAGGTTTTAGTTTATACACATCACTACTCCTTGTTTCTATCTTTGTGATCCATCCTGAAAGACATCAGTAGCATATTTTTTGTTTCCATGAACAAATAGTTTACTGTATTATATATAGAGTTTCCAAATAAATTGTTTCCTTGTAACATATTGTGACTAAGAAAACAATCGGAGTGCAATAATTATTTATATGGTTTCCTTTTTTCTACTGCATATCCCATATAGTATTGCAGCTGCATTGCCTTTATACAAAATTGGGTGGGGTATACAGCAATCCCTTCAGGCAATCAGAATCATGCATTACAGTTTCCAACAGGACTTTTGTTTCTGTATTAACATCTGGTTTCGAAGGGTGGTAGCTACAACAATCATTGTACAAATAGCTACTTTCTCACCATAAAATCCAGAGGTGTATTTCTCAAAACAATAAATGTGTGGCAGTATCAGGTTTCAAACCAACACTAATTAAACAAAATTCCTGCATATAACCTCAAAGTCTTCCAGAAGTTCCACAGTCTTCTAAAGCCATCCTGTCAAATTGCTGCCAGTTAATCCACATAAAGTAAAAAAAAAAAAAACATTCTTTTTAGACCTGATTTCTTTATAACACAGAGATTATTAGAACAGCATATAATTGCACATGCTAAGCAATAACATAACTAAAAAACAAAACGAAAGAAAATATAAATTGATGCTTGAGTTCTAAATGACTTCTTTACAACTAAGATGACTATCTGATCCCTGTGAGTTCATCCTCAGGATCAAAGCTAGGCATTTGGAAGTAAATATGGCTACAGCCTGAAAGATCATCACTTTCTTGTACAATGTTATATTCTGTTTTCTTGTTTTAATTGTCAAGACAAGAGTCCTAAATGGGTTCATTTAGGTTACACACACACACACACACACACACACACACACACACACACACACACACACACACACACACACACACATCTTACAGCAACATCCAAATCCCACTTACCTGTAGTAGATCTTGTCCTTCACTACCATAAATCCAATCCCTGCAAGTGAAACCACAATAAATAAATCCAAACCCCGATCCCTGCAACTAATCCAAACCCCGCACAAATCTGCAAGTGAAACCACCATAAATAAATCCAGACCCACGAGATCTTGACCCTGCACGCAAAAAGACCCGTGAGATCTTCCCCCGACGAGACTGCAGCAAATTCCAGACTGCTGATGTTGCAGTCCAACCCCGACACGTTTTCCCAGCAAGTTCCAGGACCTTTCTATGCAGTTTAAAACTGCATAGACTTCTGGGAGCTCCGTTCCTCTTGTTTCCCAATCAGGAATACTGCTGAGTCAATCTGCGCATGCTCCAGACTCTCAGCAGCAGTCTGGACTAGTGCGCATGCGCGAAGTCCGCGAATTTTTAATTTTTTTTCTTTTCTTTTATTTCTTTTTATTTTTATTTCTTTTATTTTACAGTTGAGGGGGCTGCAGTCTGGCAGTCCAATAGCACGGGCCGCCCCTGCCCACACGGTGTAAGCACGTTTGCGAGAAATTTCAGATATATCCACAGCGTACGCCTTTGGTTTCTTGTTTTCAGCTAGTACCACTGTGAACACGCCTCTTGCAATCCTGAGCAACTCAGAGAAAACACAAGCCACTGTGCTCCAATCACCTTACAATCTTTCAGACATCCCCCCTCATGATGTCACCTATCTTCTACTCGACTACTACCCTACTCCTACACTTACACTCTAGGGACATGGCTCACATGCTGGGGAAAATTGGGATTCACTATCCTTATCCTCATTTGCATAGGATTGCCTACTAATGCTTAGTTACATCTCTCACACTGAGCTTCCCCCCCTTAGCAACCACTACTCAGTGGCCATGTTGTTTGCAGCCTGCCATTCACCTGCATAGCAGAACAAGCTTTTTAGTGTAAATGCAAATTTGTGGCTATTTTTCCCTTTTTTTCTTTTTATTTAAAGCGCAGCATGTTTGTGCGACGCTGCGCTACGCTTAAACATCGCCGATCGGGAAAAAAAAAAACTTTGGATTTTACGGATTTACAACATTTGCAAATGCCAATGGCCTTATATTTGGCCATTGGCATGCTTACTCAAGTAGATGCATCCTTTATTTGGAGCTATCATAGCTCCGTTTAACTATTTGCAGAACTGTACTCCGTTACCAACGGAGTACATTTCTGCAGAAAACACTACTCTTACACGGACAGGTTAGTGGTTCCTGGATCGCAAATTTACCTCATTTGCATAGCTTTCAGCAGCAAATGAGGTAATTTGCATACTATTACACTGTCCGTGCAAGAGTAGCTTTAGAAGCTCTCATGCACGCTCCTGCCGGCTATTGCTGAATCGCTAGGCAGACATATGGGCCGTCTTACACTGTTCTTACACTCCGTACAAGCCTTCATAAATCTGGCCCTTTGTCTTGACTAGACAGAAATTTAACAATAATGGATCTAGTCACAGGAGGGTTCTTCTTTAATGAAGATGCTGAAAGGGACCTGTGAGCTCTCTTAATTCCAAATGAGAGAGCTTCTGGTAAACCGAGAGCTGTAGGCAACCAGTTGTTTAAGAAATTTATCAAGTTGTCCCCTTCTTTCTCTGGGATTCCATCAATACTGATGTTATTTCTCTGAAACCTACTTTCTAAATCTTCTATTTTTTCTAGTAACAAAATGATTTGTTTAGTAGAAATTCAGTATGACTTTCATTTTCTGTCAGTCTTCTATCCATGTCAGTTACTGCATGTTCGATTGAAGAGATCTGAGTAGATTGCTGTTTTAATACTTCATTTAAAAAGTCCATTTGTTTTTTGCAGTCCTCTTTTATCTAGTCCATTTTTGTTTCCAGTTTGTCCAATTTAATAGAGAGTTCTTGAATACTCCCCTACAGTAGTTTGAAGTTCCTTTTTTATAGAGTTTTCTTGTGAGTTCACTTTTGAATGACTCATGTTAGATGAAAAATCAGAAAGTACACTGACAGGAAAAATTAAAATGCTGCCTCCAAATTAATTTTTTTTCTTTCAGAAAAATATCAGTAGAAGTTTATAGGTTACATATCTGTTAAAATTAAGTTTCTTTTAAGTTAAAATAAAATCCTGTCAGAGAAAAATAATAAGAACCAGAGAAAAACTTTGAGCTAGACACCATCTTGGCCATGCCTTGCCTCCTTTTTTTGATAGCCTCTCCAATCTAGTAATGTTATATCCTGGGGATAGAATCTCTTCATCTGTAATATGATATTTTTGCCAGGTTTCTGCTACTGCTAGGATGCTGAGTTTGTGGCTACTGCTAGGATACTGAGTTTGTGGTAGTTTATTCAGCTGTGGAGTTCAATTATTTTATTACACATGCTTCTGTGGTTCATATGACAGATTTGATTTTGGTGTGTTAGTGTAGGTTGTGAGATGAGTGAGAATTTTGAAACAATCGCCAATGATTACCTTTGATATCACTACTCAGTAAAAGGTGTATAAAAGGGAGCGAGAAGCAGTGATATGTTTGATGTATAGGTCAATTTCTTTTTTTTTTGTTAATATGGTGGTGTAGAGGATGGTTTGTTTGTTTGTATCTTTCGGCTTTTCCTGGTTAGGGGTCGCCACAGTGGAACTCCTGTCCGCTAATGATTGGCAGTTGATTTTTACGTACCGGCTTGCCAGGCCTGATGCACAACCTTCAATGAAGGTACGTCCATTCACACATGTTTCCACGCAGAAGACGCTCTAGCTGATAATTGAACCGAACAGCGTCTTACTGTGATGCGACAATGCTACCGCAGCACCACCACCGTGGTTGTAGAGGATAGTATGTTATATTATTTAGAGTGATAAGTGTGTACTGATATTTTTAAGGAGTGCTGTAAGGATAAACTTAACGGATCGTCTTAAAGGATGATGGCTGTGTGTGTAGTGTGATTGCTGAAAGTAAAGTATTGATTTGTGTAACAGTGATGAAATAGAACAGTGTAAGTGATGACAGGCTCATGAAAAAGGTAGTATTATAGCTTTGCAGTGATGATGCATTTTGGGTATGATATGAGTAATGCAAATTTGATTGAGTTGGAAGATTTTATAATATATTAGAGGTTTTGGTGTTTGGTGAGGTCTAGAGTGCTGTTATCTAATTAGTTACAAGTCTCTTCTGTGTGTCCTTAAAGTTAATAGCAGTAAAGTGATGTTTTAGGTGGTGGTGATGCATGACATTGAATAATTTGTTTTAAAGAGGTGTGGTTTTTTGGAGTCACTTCAGAAGACTGAAAAGTCACAATCTTGATTTTTGTAAGACTGAAGCCCAAAATCCTGAAAACTCAAAATCCCGAATCACAAAAGACTGAAAACACACAGGATACATATACTGACTATAGACAACACAAACCATATTATTTTCCACCGAGTATAAGTAGGGGGACAAGTCCACCAGCACCCCACACATCCCCTGCTACTTAAATATATCAGCTCCGAGACTGCACTTCACTACACTATCATGAGTTATGTTGTCATATAGCAAGTTAAAAGGGAATAATACTAAGGTTACAACAGGCAGTCATGAAACGTGATGGTATATTTGCTATTCTTTTTCTGTGAAGTGTGATCTCAGAGTTGATATATTTAAGTAGTAGGGGGTGTGGGGGGGTTCAGGGAGGCTTGTCCCCATTCTCATACTTGGTGAAAACTGCTGTGCTTTGTCTTGTATGTGTTTGTGTGTGTCCCTGTACTTGAATATTGCCATTATTTGTATCCTGTGTGTTTTCAGTCTTTTGGGATTCAGGATTTGGAGTTTTCAGGATTTTGGGCTTTAGTCTTATGAAATTCGAGATTGTGACTTTTCAGTCTTCTGAAGTGAATCCGGTTTGTTGCAGTATATTGATGGTGTTTTAGGTGGTCGGGATGCATGAGATTGGCTTATTTAATTTAAAGAGGCATGGTTTTTTGCATGTAACTATGAAGGCACCACAGCTGGAGGGGAATGGGAGGTGGAAGAAGAGTGAAGTTGATCAATACCAAGCATGTGCTGAAACCTGTCTGCGTGCGCAAGTGCACAGCAGAGGTTCTCCCAGCAGAGACACAACAATTGAGATACTTTCTTTTGTGCTATTGCTTCAGGTAAGTTTCAAAACCTATAGAAAAGTGTAAAAGTCATTCCCCAGTGCTATGCTAAGTACTAGGTGGTAGTGGCCAGGTAGTTGGGCAACAAGAAACAATTGCATTGGATAAACTGTAGTCAATAATTTTGGGTGTGGTGGAAACTTACCAGAAAGTGTAAAACTACCATTAAGCTGATTGTTACACATCACACCTGTACCAAAACCACACACTGGCACAAACAAAATAAATAAAATAAAATAGACACCCGAGGTGAAACATTCCAAACAATAATTTAATAAAGCTTCAGCATTTTTGTTCTCTCAGCTTGGGAGTGCCTTCTTTGTGGAGTTTGCTTGTCCTCCCCACGGCTGAGTAGCATTCAAAAGACATGCGTGTGTAAATGGGTGTGCCTTCGTTGAAGGTTGGGTGTTGAGCTGGCACCTCGGCGATTCGTAAAAAAATCTACTGCCAATCATTAGTGGACCGGAGTTCCACTGTATTGACCCCTTACCGGGAAAAAGCCGAAAGACAAACAACAACAACCATTGAATACAAATTTCATCAGAACAAAGAGAGCTGCAGAAAATAATCATTTAAATGCCATTGGTCACCTTACTAATCAGAAAATTCAACTAATAACATTGACTGAAAATTTTGAAGGAACAATACCTCAAAATCCAAAATAATGTATGAGAAATATATTAAAAATTGCTACAGTCTATACAAGTTATCCCATCCAAAAGGGGTACATTCCCCTTAAACTGGCAGCAGTGTGTCATTGCTCCCTAACTTACTTTATGCAAATTAACAACTACACAGTTAAGTATTAAGAACTACCTGTGAGCACCACACAAGTCAAAGTAGTAGCACTGACTGCATTAACGGATGGAATTTATTTCATCTGCAGGACATTTCAGTGAATTACATAACCTCTGCTGATAAGGAGATGCTGGCTCTGGTGTAGCTTTTAAATATTAGAATGAAAAGCAGAAGTGTGTAAGAGGGACTGCATGCGAATCATGGATATGACTGCAGTGAAGGACTTACAAAAGAGTCTACTTATGACAAGTATCTTCTAACCAGTATTAATATATGCATAAAATGATGAGACTCACCAAAGATTATGCTAGAAGGAGTTATCTTCTTTTTCTTTCGGCTTTTTCCCGGTTAGGGGTCACCACAGCGGATCATCTGTCCGCTCATGATTGGCAGTGGAGTTTTACAGTGTCGAGTTGCCAGCCTGGTGCCCAACCTTCCACAGACGGCACACACATGCACACACTCACACCTAGAGCCAATTTAGAGTGTCCAATCCACCTACTGCATGTCTTTGGGATGTGGGAGGAAACCGGAGCACCCGGAGGAAACCCACACAACCACAGGGAGGACATGCATACTCCGCACAGAAGGCACCCCAGCGTTAGAAGGAGTTATCTTAACTAAGTAAAAATCATAGACATTAACCATACACATTACTGCTAATATCTGCATGTGCCTCAGTTCATTCAGTTGTTGTTGTACTGGACCATACTGTGCTATTGCCAAGACAGGAGCAAACTACATTGTGTAGGAAAGACTGTACAGCACAGAAAATCTGTATTATGGGTTTTCCATATGTCCCAGTCTGGAAAACTCCCATAAGTGTGTTGACAGCAGCACAAAAAGGATCCTCACAGTCCATGGAGGACGTCAGCTATATAACAGTATTTGTAGTTCCCCATTCAAAACCAGACAGGAGATGGAATCTATTTTTGTGCACATGTGCAATGAGACAGTAGATGTGATACTTCCTAGAGTTTTTTTTCCTGCTATTGCTTTAGTTAAGTTTTAAAAATCAATAGAAGATTGTAAAAGGAATTCCTAACTCCACGAGACACTATGTTGTAGTTGCCAGGTAGCTGAATGATAAAAAATGTTTGCACAGCATAAACTTTAGCTGAAAATTTAGGGCTTACTTTAAACTCAATAGAGGGTGTATAAAAAGTCCATTGAGCTGATCAGGAGTTAAATCACATGCGTGATAAAACCAGGCAAAATTAATGTTTTACTTTCTATTATTTATTTATTTATTTATTTATTTATTTATTGTTTTTATTTACTTGGTAAATGATAGCTGCAATTATGCCCCCAAAGTCTCAGCAGTGTGGCAATGCTCCCTAGATTATTCTTTGTAACTTAGCAATTACATAGTTAAGTATCAAGACATCCCACTTTTATGAACCCAAACCAGGAAACTGCATGCAATTCAGTAAGAGCAATGACAAGTTGGCTGTCCATGTCAATTCTTGGGCATTCATTTAATGCAGCATATCATCTCCTTCTACCACCAATCTATTACTCTTTGAAAAACTGTAATTAAAGAGACAATTAGTACTGATTTGAATGTATTACTATGCATGTAAATATACAATTTTATTTATTTTTATATCTAATGTCAATTATCCTCATATCTAATTCTTATTTCTTAATCTTTTGTGAAATTATTTTTCTCTATTTGTGGAGCTTTTTGCCCCATGCCTTTACTGAAAATGGATAATCCCTACCCAGTTGCACTTTCCTTGTTACCAAATATCAAATAAATAAATACATATATTTTAAATTGATACACACAGTGAAAGATCAAACCACTGCCTATGAGCACCACTGTTATCAACGTAGTAGCAGTGCCTACATTAGCTGATGATAGTTTTTTTTTCTGCAGGAGGTTTCAATGAATTACACAATGTCTGCTGCTAAGGAAATGATGTCTCTGGTTTAGATTTTAAATATAATTAACTATAGAGGAACACTTGGGTATAGGTAGGTTATTGATTCTGTCCACATTAGGATTAGTCATTTGAAGTTTAGATGCTCTTTCTTCTCAGGCTTACTGCTATGATACTGTGTACTCAGTAGCTTTGGTGCCTAATCAATGGTCCGATGGGTATCAGTTCTTTTGCAGATCAACAATGTCAACCTCCACAGTCACAGCTGAAACTAACATCCCACTTTTACGAACCCAAACCAGAAAACTACATAGGATTCTGTAAGGGCAATAACAAATTGACTATCCAAGTCAGATCTTGAGCATTCATTTAATGCAACAAGCAAATCCAACAGGGATCATTTCAATTAAACACCAGCAGTGAACCATTCAGGGCATTATTCACTTGATAAAGGCAATTCTTTCAGATGGGAAGGCAATTAAGTTGATAAAAAATACATTTGAGCATGGTGTGCCTTTATGAACACATGATGTAAAGGACTGGAAAAAGGACAATCAGACACATACAAGTGCACACACGGACAGACATGCATAGACACATACATGCATACATGTACACATGCCCACTTGTATGCACACACATAAACACATTCATGCATACTATATAACTTTTTTCCTTATTTTATATAATAACTATACATTTGCTGCAACGAGTTAATTTTATCAAACTTTAGCCTTTGTGGGGATTCAATACAAATTTTAAAAACTAAAAGAAAAAATGCTGATACTCAGATAATTCAGTTCAAAATGACTGGAATCATATAAGCAATTATCTTCCATAACAAATACAGACAAAGCTAAGCAGACAAATACACAGAGTAAAAAAATTGTTGCAAAAGCTTGGCTGGATACTGAATATAGAGGCACCATTCCCAAACTGTCAGTAGTATCTGCTGAATGAAAATAGCAACTATGCACCAGTGTAAGACATTAGTTGCTATTTCTGCACTGCTGACACTATGACATGCAGTCAATCACACCTGAAGAAATGCAGGACCAAAGATTTATTAATGTTTCAGCTGCTATACTAATGCTATTTAACCTTGGCCCGAAAGCAGAAAATGGAACTGAGTAATTGAAAATACATGTCCGACGGCATGCAGTAGAAATATAGTGTGGGTACAGCAATAAGCAAGCTTTTTCATCTTGGAACACTTCACTTACAAACTCCTTGAAATGTGTGTTTCTCTCAAACTTTGAAAATAAATGCACCATGTTAAGAATTAAATATGAGTATGCCACAGTTTGAGGGGCTCAGATTTTGTGACACCATTCTGTACTTCTTTAATTACTTTTGCCTCTGGATACAGCAGGCTTGTAATTGTGTCTATCAGTAAAAATGAAACTGATAGTAATAGGACTTATGTGACAGTTGTCATATCACAATAAACATTATTTTATATTCTACTCACTTTATATTATTTGATAGTAGTTTGATATGTTAACCCTTTGCTGTTCTTCATTTGATTATATCTAACAGTTTCTTATCTTTGTGAAATGTGCTTATATATTTGCTGTTCTTCATTTGAGTATATCTAACAGTTTCTAACCATTGTGAAATGTGCTTATATATGTCTAGTCTTATTTGTTTGGCCATCACATAGCCAGATATGTCTGTCCAGATGTTTGCTGTTGTAATAGTATCAGATACACAAACATAACCTCTAATCAGGTTGCTAATTTTTTGTCACTCAGGATCTGCTAATATTATGATTTCATTGCACAATTAATTTGGCTGCCTTTTAATCTAATTCCAACAAGGAAGGCATGCATATCAAATACTCATTTATAACAAAAACACTGACCACTCAAATTGTTCTTAAAAGAGTATAATGCTGTAATGCATAAACTACAACCATCTCCTTTATCAAAAACAACAGACGTTGTATATGTATAAATCAAGCATAAAGATTTTATACAGATATTTTTTGTTGAAGTTACTTATTAGTTTGTCAGAAAAGATGCAGAGCCCCATATCATCTAAAACAGAGTGGCGGGGTCTACTTCATCCTATTAAAATGTGCATTCTCACTACTGCCAATACAAATAGGCATTTATAATTTAGATTCAGGTTCATGTTTTTTCAAGTGTGGGTGTCTGTTGATAAGAGTTTTTGTGTGTGTGTGAGTGTGTGTGTGTGTGTGTGTGTGTCTGTGCGCGTGCACTCATCTGCATGTGTCTGGATAAAAAAGATTAGCTACATATAGACAAGTAGGCAGAGCTCTAGGTAGATAGGTAGATATATAAATATTTAGATAGGTTTTCATAGGCATTATTCTTGGTTTTCACATTGCTGCAGAAACAAATCAGTACAAACAAATTATGAAACACTAGCTGTTCACAAACACATTGATGCATTTGTGAAGAAAACGTGTTTAAGCAATGACTGTTTCTACATTTCTTTGAATAACCTTTGTAGTTAATATCTTCATGAATGAGTTATTGTGATTGCCATTATTACTAGGGGAAATATGGTTGCGTTGAAGTGTTTGTAATGCTCTTATCATCACAAGTAGCTGGGCAGGATTCATTAATACCTACAGTAAGTGTACATTAAGGGTATATAATCTTTATTCAAAAACATCCCTACCACATTTGTTGTGTTTTCTAGTCAGTCAGAAAGATTACACAAAGTGTGCATGTAGTCTACACTTTGTGGTAAGCTTTATGAATCCCCTCAGTATTTAATGCTGCAAGAAAATCAGTAGGAAAACTGAAATTAAGAGGAAGAAGGTGTGTGTTATCGTTGTGCTGTCTGTTCACTCAAAACAGTGTAGACAATGTAGGGGTTCAGGAATTCCTGTGTTTGCCTTTTTAGGTGCCTCTTTCTTTTTATTCTTCTTCTTTGTGTTTCCTCAGTAGCCATCTTATGATGATATCTGCTAAAAAAAGCAAAAACTAATTAGTAAATACGAATTGCCATTAGCAGCTAAAATGTTTTATCTTCTGAGGAAGCAGCTTTGTTAAATTTAGTTAGGCTTGGTTAACAGTGAAGACTTAACAATGCATAAATGTATGACATTATGTGACTCAGACAAATAGAAATCAGAAGCAAAGATGAAGTGGTACAACATTCTGCCACATAGTCACGTTGGTACTGCATTAACAAATGAGAATAGGTATCAGTAAATACATCCTCTTCTTTGAGGACTTTGACATCCTCATACAGGTGTCTATTACCTCAGGACCTTAGTTTTGTAGCACACTGCATCACCAGTGGTGGTGGTAGTACAATGCAGCCCAGATACTGACTGGACTTGAAGGTACTGTCACAATATGTAGAGTCCACTATAACAGGTGAAACTGACACATAATTTCTGTATCTCCTTCAAAGGGCTGTATACTTATATTTTGATACATAAAACTATGTACAACAAACCCCCAAGATACATCACAAAAAAAAAAAAAAAAACGAGAATCAGCCTGTGCCCAAAACTTTGATCTCATAAGGGAACAAGATAAAAGTTGCATAATGTTACATAACATAGTACTGACATAATGATGGAGTAGATAGCATTGCTGCTTAAAAGTAAATACTTCTCTGCTTCAGTTTCCAGCTGGGGTACCTTCTATGTAGAACTAGAATGTCCTTCCTTTTTCTGTGTGTATTTTCATGGATATCTATTATTACACTGAATGCTCAGGTTAGAGAATTTTAGAAGCTTGAGCCTGGAAACTGTAAAACATGGAATCTCAGATAAACTTAAGACACACACACACACACACACACACACACACACACACACACACACACACACACACACACACACACACACACACACACACACACTCACACACACACACACACACACCATATTAGTCACATCTGCTTTCATGATCTGTGGGATCTTGTCTCTACACCTAATAAATGTATTTTATAAATCAACACCAAATATGCAATTACCCTGTCTATCAAAACCCATCTGCCCAAGGGCATGCCTTCACAGAGTTGGTACTCTTCAAATGCACTCACTCTCTATCCAGTCATACCTAAAAAATCTTTTTAAAACAAAAAAAGATCTGCTTCCAAAAGTTCATACTAAAACTTACTATAAAAACAAACAAACAAAAAAAAGGATGAGCTTCCAAGAGTTCATACTAAAACTTACTATAAAAAAAAAAAAAAAAGAAAAAGGATGAGCTTCCAAAAATTCATACTAAAACTTACTATAAAAACAAACAAACAAAAAAAAAAAGGATGAGCTTCCAAAAATTCATACTAAAACTTACTATAAAAACAAACAAACAAAAAAAAAAGGATTAGCTTCCAAAAGTTCATATTAAACTTACTATAAAAACAAACAAAAAAAAAAGGATGAGCTTCCAAAAGTTCATACCAAAACTTACTATAAAAATAAACAAACAAAAAAAAAAAAAGGATGAGCTTCCAAAAGTTAATTTGTTTGTTTGTGTCTTTCGGCTTTTCCCGGTTAGGGGTCGCCACAGCGGAACTCCGGTCTGCTAATGATTGGTAGTGGATTTTTACGTACCGGGTTACCAGCCCTGACACACAACCTTCAATGAAGGCATGCCCCATTCACGTATGCCTCCACACAGAAGACGCTCTAGCTGAGAATCGAACGGACGTCTTGCTATGAGGCGACAATGCTACCGCAGCACCACCACCGCAGTAGCTTCCAAAAGTTCATAGTTCACAGAAGCTGTATTCTTGGCTTTGGTCAGTGCGGTTTCTACTTCTGCAGTCATGATAATAGGGGTTTGGCATTCCTCGGGTATTTAGCTGGGCCATTTCTGGGGTGAAGGGGGAGGTAAAGTTTGCAGTAAACCTGTCTGCCAAGATATTGGCAATATCAGTTGGTTCAGTATAAGTGATGCCATTGTGCAGGAGGTCCGAGCAAATATGTGTATTGTTATGCAGATTCTTGACATAACTAAAGAATGCCTTGTGGTTGTCCTTAGTATATGTAGCAATTTTGTTTTCATAACTAGCTTTGGTGGATTTGATGAGGGATCTCAGTTTTTTGCTAAGATTTACAAGGGAATTTTTCTAGTCTTGGGACTTTACCTTTTTCTGCAACAGTTTTTTCCTTCTGTTGTAGAATTTGTTGATGTCAGGGGTCCACCAGATTGGCTCCCTTTTTTTGCAGGACAGCATCTTGGTTCTATTTGGTATGGTCCAAACTATGCACTTGTGTAAATGCCCATACAGTGCCTTGGTGTATGATTCAGCAGCCATACTCCCATTCCCCAAATCCATGAATGTCGTGAAGTTTCCCACTTCTGTCTTTAGAAGCTCTAAATTAGCTTTGGAGAAGTTCTTCACTGTGGTTTCCTTTTTGGGGGGTGGGATTTGGATATTGATGGTGATTAACTTGTGGTCAGATCTAACCAGAGAGAGGTTGATTATTGGTGTAGAGCAGCAGTCCCCTATGTTTGTAATGACTAGGTCGAGAATGTTTTTACCTCTGGTGGGGGTGAGGAAGAGTTGGTCCAGGGCGTTGGAATTAATGAATTCCAGAAAATGTTGAGTAAATGAGTTGAAACAGGAGTAGTTGTCCCAGCTAATGGAGGGGTAGTTAAAGTCTCCCAGTGTAAGGGTATTAGGTTGAACCTTGATGTTTTCCAGAGTGTTCAGGAATGCAGAGTGGAAATCTTGGGGCATTGTGGGGGATCTATAGCAGGCTACAACATGGATTCCAGTTTTATCCAGTATTAGTTGTACCTGAAGTATCTCTGATGTGTTATGTTGGGCAACTAGCCTGGAGGTATGCGTATCTTTTATGAAGATGGATACACTTCCACCTTTGGGGCTTCTGTCAACACATCCTTTAGAGCTTTAGTCCAGATTTAGGGGCTGGAAGGTGTGATATGCATTGTAGCCTGGTAGTGCTGGGGTGCTCTCAGGAACCTTGAACCAGGCCTCTGTTACTGCACAGATGTCAATGTTCTCCAGTTTAAGTAGTGACTCAAGCAAGCGCATTTTGAGATTTAGACTTCTGGCATTGAGTAGCATAACCCTTAGGATGCGTTTGCTAGCAGGTATTACAGTGAAAAAATTTGTCTTCAGGGTATTGCCTACAAAAGGCACTATAGGGGTGCCAAGAGCCTTGGCCAGTATCCGGAATCCCAGGGCTGACAGATGCAGGCCATCTCTGGCAAAGCATCAAGATTTGTCGATCATGTCATCCCAGGCAGACAGATACTGGATCCACTTTGAATGACACCAGAAACTTAGACTTACTGCTTGTACTGTGGTATCATTCTGGTTGACAGTAGGATGCTACTCAAGGCTAGGGTCATACCTGCCTGGGCTATAAGATCCGAGAGCTGCTCCATGTCTCTTTCATGTAGTCCAGAGAGGTACATCTTAGGTCATTCACACCAACATGTACAATGACAGAGTCATTTTGTACTTGTTGTGGAGAGACCTAAGTGCATGCATTATATGGAGAATCCTGGCATCTGACAGGCAGCTGACCATAATTTTCTCCTTATTCAGCCTAGTGAGCAGTATGTCAGTGTGCCTTACTATTGAGTCACCTGTGGCTAATGTATTGGGTAAATGTTTTTGCCTTAGGGGCTTAGTTTGAGTGACACACTGTTTGTCAGGGCTATGTGTCTTGAGGGTTATGTTTGGATGAGATGTTTGCTTGCTTTCTGCCTCGGAGGTCTTTGTTGTTTGGGCAGATTTTTTATGAGAGCTTCTGAGAAAAGTGTGTGTGTGTGTTGTGTTACTATGTGATAGTTGTGGTGGTGTGTGATCAGGAGACATATGTGGTTTATCTGGTGTGATGTGTGTGTTAACCTTCTCCTCCTGACTGGCTGACTCAGTCTTGGTTGGAGAGAGCGTGGCCTCAAGTTTGGCTATGTAAGTGCATCTCTCACAAGTGGATGTGTTTGGAGGTGGGAGGAGAGGGTTGTCTGTGTACATGAGGCAATTGCTACATTGCCTCAGGAAGCCCAGGTTCATCAGGTTAACAGGAGAAAGCATGGGAACTGATCTTTAGACATGCCTGGATAGGTGCTCAGTTATATAAGTACTGAAGCTGTTTTTGCTTTCTTTTAAGTACCGAAGCTTTTTTTGTTTCCTTTTTGGAAAGTTTTAAGTGCTATTAGCAGTGGGTGTGCTTACATCTTTCCTATCATGGTAGTGACAGTGCTTAACAAGTTTGGAGAATGTTTATTTAGTTATTTTGTTTCAGGCACTTGATTATGTAAACCCTAAAAGAAGGTACTTGGTCTCTTGGATATAAATAAGAAGTTCTAACAGTGTCCATCTACATAAAACTAAACCTGAAGCCGTCATTTATACTGGCACAAGGATTCAAAACTGCCGACTTGAAGCAGATACACTGAGCATACACATTTAGTTGGATTCTGTTTGGAAAAATGTCTCCTCAGAAGCACCCCCTTTTTCAAAGATCTGGGCCACTTATTATAGGTACAAAAGTGACAAAAGAGATGGACAAATGGTTTCATTCTTCACTGCTACTTAGATTATTGCTACCTTATTTCTAATTCCATAGATGCCCACTAACCAACACTAGCCACCACAGTTCTTATCTTTCTCTAGACAAAAGAATGTATTCAATGAAAGCCAAGCAGTCCAGCCACTAACATAATATTCTGATAAGGGTAGTTCCATCATTACAACTGATTTTTTTCTTAACTCCAGATATTAAAAGATCATAAAACAATTGACTTAAAGGGCTGAAAATTTTACCCTAACTGGTAGTCCATAGTCATTGATTAGATTTGGACAAGTCAGATTGTCTAACAGATATTCTAATAGATTCCTAGCTAGGTTTGTTTTGAACAGCATCATTCTCATGGCAGTCACCATAGTCACTGCTGTCTGAGCATTGTTTGTGTGTGATAGTCAAGCTCTAAAACCTGGGAATGGGTAGTCCTATGTTGGTATTCTAAAACAATAATACAACAAAGTCTAAATAGACTTTTGGGGCTGTAGAGTTTTGTGAGGGGAGTCAAAGAGCATTGAAGGTGGAAATGGATAACCTTCAAGGGCTAAGTATATGGACAGAAAAAAAAGGAAGACAATGGATTTACATTTTCAATATGTTTCACAAAACGGGTTAGTAATTTAGACAGATTGTTGTATGATAATGAACCTATAGGAGCAGTGGAGGAAGTATGTGTTATAGAATGGAATATATCTGAATATGCAATGGTTATGCTGAAACAGAATGACAAGGAAGATATGAAAGGATGGGGATAGAACCTGAGGCTTTGGAAAAGTTGTAGAACTGATTATTTGGTTGAAGGCTGTATAGCCGGATAATGGTAATGGGCAGGAATGGGTGGGTTAGTAAGAATGTTATGGGGTGCCTTGGAGAAGTCGTTTTAAGATCAGGAGGGCTGTATTCCAAAGTGGAAGGAAGATAGAAGATAGAAATGAAGTAATTGTATGGAAGGTGCACAGTGGCAAAACAAAGAGAAGGACAAAGGAATAAGTGAAAAACAAAAAAAAAAATTGAAAATATATCTTAAAGAAATGAACAAGTCAAAGATGGATACAGATTTTGTCAGGAGAGGGGAAGGATAGTGATGAAAGGAAAAACTTATTAGCACAGAAGATAAAAGACCTGAGGAAAAAAGCTTGGATTTAGATTGTGAGAATTGACAAGAAAAGGACAGGGAGGGCAAACACTGATACGCAAGATGTGAGTTAAGTGCTTAATGACAGGCTGTATAGGTAGAGAGATGGAAGGAATGGTTTCTGCAGGGAAGAAATTTGATGAAGGAGTAAAACAATTTGCAGAAAAAATGGATTTTACAAAAAATTATGTAGATGGAGAGGTGGCAGACGGATTTCTAATAGACTTTTATAAAGGAATACGTTTACAAGTGGCAGAGAGGTTAATGCAGTTGTTTATTGAAAGTACTGAAGTAGAAAAATCTTCCATGAATCACTGCATTTACTGAAAGTACTGAAGTAGAAAACCTGCACGAATCACTGCATGAAGCCACAAAGATGATTTTATTTAAAAAATCCAGAAATTAAAGACCAGTATCACTAAGTAATAATGAAGCAACTTTGTTTGTGAGGGAGTTAACAGCTAAATTAGAGAGAATGTTACCAACTTTAGAAAGAGACGGATACTCTGGCTTCCCAAAACTGGAGTATTCAACAGGCCATTGGTGGGTATTAATGAATTTTATACACTAGCCAGAGAAGTGTGGAGGACATAAGGAAGTATCATTTATACACATCAAGAAGGCATTCCTTGGAATATATGTTTGAAGTGACAAGAAGGGTAGGGGGATGAGAGAAGGGGTTGAACTGTGTGCAGGTTTTGTATAAGCACATATAGGGTATATTATTTCGTAATGGAGGATTGCCAGAAATTGTGAATTTCCGATAAGAATCAAGGCAGGGTAGTCCATAATCCCCAGGTCTGTTTTTAATTCTTATGGAATGCTTAGTTCAATGGTTAAGAATTTTATTAAGGGATGAAAATGGAAAAATCATCTGGGCATAATTGTTTGTTGATGATCGCATGTCATTATTACAAGATGCTTATGTACAATACCCAGGGTTATTAGAATTATTTAGGAAATGAAAAGAGCAATCAGGCTTGTGCTTTAGTCCCAAAACTCAGTGGGTTTAAAATAAGAAAGATACAGTGGAAATTCAGTTATGCTGGACTGAATAATGAAGAAGGATTAAGGTCTTGAGTTATAACAATCTATCAAAGAAACAGAGGAAGGACATTTGGAGGTGCTGAAAGAGAAGATAGGGAAGATGTTGAAGAGATGGGTAGGGAAATGTGTACATTAAGGGAGATAGCTGAATTAGTGAGGATTATGGATGTACTCTATATGATATACTAGACAAGCATATCAAAAATTAATCCATAAAATAAGAATCACATGCTAAAGAAAGATATTAGATACAAGACAAGAATACAACTATTTATAAACCACTTCTTCCATAACCTTTGTTCAAGAATTAAAGGTTGGAGACATGTCAGAAATTGTCCAGGATGCAAGGAACTAAAGCAAACATTTTAAAGATTGGGGAGGGGGAATTAAAGCCTCTTAAAATCCTGGTGAAAGAATCCCAGTCTCAAAGAATCCTATACAATCTGAACAACAGCCAGCCTAGAGACACTACATGATTTGTTTTACTACATGGGCAGGACCTGGGTCTTGTTTGCAACAGGTTGATTAAACATTTTAAAGTACATTCATTGTATCTTTATAGTCAACGTATATAAAATGTCCATGAGAAATTGAAACAGTTCACAGAAAGTATGCACTGATTGGATACATTTTGAAAACAAATTAGCTCTTGTTCAAGCATATCGTATTTGCAAAGAAGCATTCAGCTCCTCATATGAAGACGAATTCATGCTCAATAAACAGGGTGACAGGTTTGGGTGTTCAGTTTCTGCAATAGTTCAAAGAGCATAACTTGTGACTCAGTACAGTAGAGAACTACATGGCAGAGAATGTTGCTTTCTGAAATAAGGTATCTGATTGGTATTGTAGCAATAATAAAGTAAAAGTTTGTTTGCATGTAAATTAATAGTTTATTACTTGTATTCCAAACTATATGCTAGATTGCCTACTTCACAGATTCCCAAGTCATACCAGCACTCCCTTTTCATGATAGATCTTGGATATGCAGATTTTGAGGTGACAATATGTGGAGCCCCATTAACCACCCATTCATAAGTAGAGATTAATAGGTCTGTGATAAAAGGAGGTACTGCCAGCACAGCTAGCTGGAATTTTTTAAATAATTATATGTCATTTGTGAATATCAACTAATTTATACAAGATGTTTGCATTACAAATGTATTAGAACTATATGTTGGGTCTATATTAAATCAGCGAAAAGTCACTTCAACGAATGCTATTTCATTGGAACTGCCTCCCACACCCTCCGCTAATTATATATACCAACTCTGAGATCGTACTACAGTGGGGAAAGGGCACATTTTCTGATCTTCACTGTACTGCGATCTCAGTATGAACAGCACCTGCCAAAGAATTGAGCAAAAGCCATTGTCTGGGTATTTTTAAAGGTAGATGCTAGATGTTGCCAGCTGCCGGCAATGGGGGTTTGCCTGAGAACTACAAGTCAGGGGACCAGAACTGATGTCATTCTGCAAGCTATTCTAGCAGTAATATTATCAATATTATTTTGAGAAGTCGCTTAGTAAGACAAGGCATTCTGCATTCTGTCTTGGATCTGACAACAACAACAAGAACTATTTACCACATCAGACTTGCTCTAAGTAAGTTGTTAGGGTATAGTAATTCTCTTAGATTCAGTCAGGAATATAGTGAAGTTTTGTTTAGATGTTTTCGTCATTTATGTGAGCCTGTACTGCAATGTTATTTTAAATATTTCCTGTCACATTGAACTCTGATGTCACTGTGAATATATACTGAGTATTTTCTTGTTATTTTATTGTTTATTACTAAATATATTTAAACATTTCACTGTGGCTGATCTGTGTAGAGATATTTAAGTTTTGAGACTACTTGCATATTTATTTGGTGACACTGTGTGGGCCACTCCTCATAGCCTTGCTTTTGGTCAAACTACCCTTTGTATTAGTATTAATATTAATATTACACAGAAAAAATGGAAAACCTTTGCTAAGGGCCCTAAAGTAGCTGATAAGAAGTGACTAGTGGTAGTAGTAACTACCTTATAGTCTGGGCGGAAAGGGGCATAGCTAGTAAACCTGTGCCAGCCTTTCCCAGGTGTGTGTGTGTGAGCCATTGTAAGCCAAGCCAATTATCCCTTGTGAGATTCAAACCCTGCACCTTGTGTTTGTAAGGCAACCACCTTAACCAGTAGACCACCCTCCCAACCTTCGTATGGCAACAAGGAACCCTCTTTATGATGCACCCGTCCATATACAGGTGAGCAAACTTTGTATCTCTCCCCCTATCGTCTGTCTTTTGACTGTTGGAAATGCCAAAATGTTAAGGAAAAACAGATACAGATGATAGAGCCACAGGAAAGTACAGATAATTGATGTAATAGAGAGGTCTTAGGTATATGCAGACCTCACTTTGCTTAAAGTAGCATATTTACAAAAAAGGCAGTGTAATGTTAAGGAAGGTATACTTTACCAAAGATGTAATACTGATTATTAAAACAGGAACAAGAGCATTTAAGATGATAATAACCACATGAATTTAAAAAGGATTTCTAAAGACAGAATCAGTCCCCAGAAACACAGTAACACAAAATAAGTGCACTTATAAATGGCATCTAAGAAGTATTGTGGACCCTGTAAATAAAGAATTAAAGTCAGCAAAAGACATTTCAAGAGATAAAGGCACAAGACATCAAACAGCATTGCTACTTTACCCAACCTCTTTTGAACTCTGATCAGCATACAACTGCAATATATTGTGCAAGGTATGCGTTAAAATAGTTTAGAACATGAAAGGTGACAGTGCGTGCAAAATGCATTAGGTGACAGTGCATGCAAAACATATTAAAGTCCTGTTGAAAAATCATGAGGGATTTCTAGGCAGAAACTCTGCATAACAAAGAGATTTAGGATGGCATGTAAGGACAGTTATTTTCTCTAGAAACCATAGGTAATACGAGTCCACGACAGTTCTAAAATTTGTATATCAAAAGAAATCTGAAAGGTGGAGAAAAAAAAATAATCACCTAAAATATTCTTGACATTTTCTTCTCTGGTATAATGTGCTAAATGAAACAGCATCCAAATGCGGGATATTTCAATAAAGCCAAACAGAAGTTAAAGGAAAGGAAAGAGCAAGAGAGGGCAGAAGAGCAGCATCAGTTTTCAATAAGAATTGGTGAAGCAGTCCAGAATAAATCACATGTAGAAAGACTCCCTTAGTACACTGATCCAGTGAAATTCCAACCAAGCAATCACCAGCTAAAAAAGTCACAAATGTAAGTCCAAGTCAAATGGTGAAGATCTCGGCTACAAAACATTTATCATAGTGGCAGGCCACTAGTGGTATAATGATAAACCACTGAAGCTATTCCTTTCATTCTAATTTCAATGAAGTCATCGTGCTTACATCACATCAACAGGGAATGCCATTATCCCCTACTTAACACTGCATCCTCTCTCCTTCTGCCTCTTCTTTTTTTTTTCTTTCTCCTTGCTATTCCTTAGTTCTCAGTTGACTGCAAAGCCTAGAGAAATAAAAACTTGAGAGTCAACAGGGGATGGATAGGACTGAGTGGGCAATGTTGGCTCATCCATTGCTTGCGTCATGGGATACAGAGAGAGAGAGAGAGAGAGAGAGAGAGAGAGACTGAATTAACTTTCTGCTACTTGAAGATCATAACCTACAAAATGGCTCAGGATTTTAATAATTTGGAACAAAGTCAGTAGTCCCTCAAGTTGGACAATGATTGGACTCACTCTATGTGAGTAGAATGGGCAGGTATAAGCATGCGCCCACATTACGGACAATATAACAGAGCATTACATCAAGCTTCCTGGCCCACTTGGAAGAATTGTATCTGATAAAATTAAACAACCTGCTCTATGACTAGCACAGAAGAAGAAGGCATTGTGAGACAAATGAAACCAAAGGGAGCCCTCAGTGGGAGATGTGAGTGAAACAACTAGACTTCATGGTAGACTGAATAATCCTGTGGCTTGCTGTCTGTCATCTGTTGATCATTTTTGGAAGTGACCAAGCATTTATGTTCATCCTGGAATTCCTTTTCCAAGATATGACTTCTGAAGTAGCCTATCAAGAAAAAAAGAATAACAGAAGAAGAGGAAGCAGAAAAAAAGACTATGTAACTTAGCTTCTGCAGTCAGCCCCAGTTTGTTCAGTATCTTCCACAAAGATGAAATGGATGCAGGCACCATGACTTTTCCCATTGCCCTCAATGTCATGGCTCAAGAATCAGGACAAAGCCAAAAAAAATATAAGGGTGACAAAATCAGAAACAATTTTAAACATCATTCTAAATTACTTAAATGTTCCTAGAATAACAGGTTTTATATTAGCAATCAGATTCTGAACAGAAAGACAAATGAAACTCTAATGTCGGGCATTACTGTCTGCTTGCAATGATGGGTGATTTACCAGAAAACCAAACATTTATGCATGATGGACAACAAAAATATGAGAAAAAGTACAGCTATTCTGTAAAATTATGAAGATCTGAGAGACATTCTGATTCCTCATTTAAATGGCTACAAAGAAACCTGACTATTTGGTGATCATCGCACCTATGTTCTTCCATCTTCGAGTGGTCTCAATTTTCTCCTTAAACCTAAAGTTCTGTCTTCATTAGAGGCTCAAAAGTATTAAAATTGCTCACAAAGGAATGTACTGTGCCTTCCATATTTATGTTGTGTGTATTAACCAGATTAGTCCCACTAGGCTCGTAGCCTGTTTTCAGGGGAGACCCAAAGTGTTATTTATATTATTAGGGGAAATTTGGCCATTACATTAGGGAAATTTCCCTACTCCATTACAGTAATCATAAGTACCATCACTGATTATGAGTGCTCATCTCGATCCTAGTGCAGGGGTGGTGAGGAAGATGTAGTGCACAAAGGAAAGTGGAAGTGAAGGAGCAGAGTCAAATGTCAGCGCAGGAAATTGCATATAGATAGATTCAGAAATCATGGCATAAAATAATGAGAACAAAAAGGAGAAAGCATGTGCTGACGCAGTCACTAGAGAATAGAAAGAGAAGAAAGATGAATCCGAGAACTTAAAGGAGAAGTAGTGGTAGGACTGCAAAATAAATGTGAAGGAGAAGTAGTGGTAGGACTGCAAAATAAATGTGAAATGGCACTAAAGAGGTATGAGGTGTGGGACAATGTTATTTTATCTCAATGCTTACCATTCAAGAGGTAAGATCATTTATTCTTATAAATAAAGAAACTTTTTGTGACATTTTGGAGACTGTGCGAAGCATGGAGAGATTTATTAGTGAATTTGAGGAAAAGAAAAGTGAAAATCCATGGAATGAATATGTGATAAAGACTGCTGAAGAAAAAGGTACATCCACAATTTCATACTTGGACAGAAAATGAGACTTTAAAAAGACACTTGAAGATCATTTGTAGAGAAGTGTTGGACATTGTAAAAGCACTAACACAAGAATTCAGAAAGGGCAAATTCAGACTAAAAAACATCACCAAAGCATATAGGGTTCAAGGCTTACCCTCTTCCCATTGTGTTTGGCTACGAGCACCCCTTTGATTTGAGTATACCTGCCCCTTTTAAAAGTTTAGGTCTACTTTAGTTTAAACTTCTACGCACGAATTAATCCCCGACAAACTGGGACGTCCCCCCCCAATCCCCATCCACTCCTTTCCAACAAACAGATTTGTCTTCTGCTTAGTCCTAACATGAATTGGAATCAAAGTCCAGAGTGAAGGAAGTCTGGGGTATGAATCTGTCCCTTCAGCTGTTCTATTTCTTTATTTCCTATCATCCTTCAGCTCTGCTGGTGGCTCCAAGGGACTTAGATTCACTCTCATGGGAGTATGTCCATTTATGAGGTGGAGCATGTCCACTTTATATGTCATATATAGAGCTTATGTCAGGGTGGCGTAGTATGGTTAGAGAGCTGTGTATCTTTTTTTCCTGAGGAGCATATTTTTTCTGTTTGAGTCCCTTGATCTTCCTCTTCAGGTACTTTTGGGGTCTTGGTCTTTCAAATTGCTGCAGGTGTCAGGTTTTCAACATCCCAAAGGGCATTGTATTCTTATGATCCTCCTGATGGGGATGAATAAAGGGATTACCTCTCCTCTAGATGATAGAAGGTGAGATCCTTTCATGATGAGGTAGAATGTGTGTCTTTTTTTGGCCTAGGTGTTTATGTGGCGAGAGATCAAAGGATCAACTTGGGTCCCCAGATCCCCTAATTCTCTTACTTTCTAATGGAGTGGTTACCACTCCATAATTAATTTCTAGATTGATTTTTTTTTTAAAGGATATGACTTTCTTTTTTTTGCTAGCTTAGCTTTATTTTGGCTTTAGCTATCCTTTTTGGCAGTTTTTGTTCTTTTTTGAAGGATGTTTGTGTCAGCAAGATGGAGTCAGCTTTGGAGTCAGCCATGTGTGTCAGCTAACTTGAGTCAGCCATCCATCCTCCTGTTTGGCAGAAAAGTCTCAGAAAAAAAAAGGACTGAACAAGAGAGGTCCCAGGACAGAACCAGCAGGATGCCCCTTCACCGAATTCGAGTCTGACATGGCCCAGTCTACCGTAGGTTCTGTCTCATCTGGGTTTGTTTCGCCATCTTGCGACACATAGCATATCTGTGATCTTTTAGGTTTAGTGATAGGTTTTGTCACATATGTCGAAGGAAAATGTGTGTGTCGTTTGCCTGATAGGCTGTCTATGGCCCTTCCCTTCATCTATAAAGATGCCAACCAGGTTCTTCAACAGGGGCTGTGCTGGCACTTCTTCCTTGCCCATCAAAGAAAAGGGTGTCTGGTAGGATCTAGTGTTCCCCACGCCAATGTTTATGAGTTCCAGTTCCATCCTCTTCCTCCTGCTCTAAGTCCTAGGCTGGCTTGTGGGGCTTATTCTTGTCAGCGAGAGGGAGATCCTTCACCCTTTGGCCTTGCACTGCCTGTAAGAGGCTGCCATTGCTGGCAATATATCCTGTAGTGAGCTGTCTGTAGGCCAGCAGTTTTACTGAGGGGGATTTGAGATCTTGAGGAGCAGTAGGACACAGGGACCCGGGACGACTGGTGGTCCTTCCATGGAAGCAGTGATTTTTTGGATTTGGAGTTCACTCTGACTTCACCTTCCATCTGAGATGAGGGGCTGCACTCTGCTTAGATAGATACTTTGGGTGGGCTAGTTTGGTTGGAGGGCCTGTCACTGTGCCCTTTGGGCCTCTGTGGGTGGAGTTCTGTGGGTTCAGTATATTTTCAACTCATTTGTCAACTCCTCGCTGCATCAGAGGTTCCAACGGTTAACTGAAAAGCCTTTATGATTGTCAAGTAGTGTCCTGTTCTGTTAAGAATTCTTCTTTGGCCTGGGCCTGTTTAGCCTTCATGAGGTTTTCGTAATTTACTTTTTTTTTGCTGATTCAGATTTTAGGGGCCTTTCTTTTTAGGGCTCTTTTAGCTCTAGCTAGTAGCTTCCTCCTTGTGTTATATGGGTGTTTCCACCACTTTGACAGATGCCTTTTGGATGACTGTTGATGGATGATTGGGATTGTATGATTGTTTGGGATAGCATGATCTGGAGAGTTCCTGGAATATATTATTATCCATGTATAGGTTGTGCCTTTTATTTTTCCTTTTCCACTGGCTCTTTGAAATGGATTCCCGTTTTCGGTTGTGAAGTGTGAAGTTCGCTTTTGAGAAGTTTTTTTGTGTGGTTTTCTGGGCTGGGGTGGGGTCGGATGTTCTATAATTTGATGTTTAACCGGATCTGATCTCCTTACCAATGAGGGATATACTTCTGGTATGCTCATGGAGTCCCCATGTTGTTAATTATGTATGTCCTATGTTTTTTCCCCTCTTGTGGGAGTGGTGACTTGTTCATTAGAGCATTAACGTTCCAGGAACCTTAGGCTTCCTGGGCTAATGCTGAGGCTTGCTCAATGCTCCCAGTCTATGTTTAGGTTTGAGGTCCATATAAAATAATGTAAGAAGGAGAAATCTTTCAAGTTCTCCAATGTTTTCAGGGAAGTGGGATGAGGGATTCCTGACTTTGGGTGGGGTGGTCTGTAGGATGCTATAAAAAAAAAGCAGTGCCCAGCTGTCTGTCAGTTATGGATGGTCTCCGATACTTTCACATGCAAATGCTAACAACCTGGAGGGTGTGAATATCCTTAAATGGAATACTCCTCCTTTTGTGGTTCGGTCTGGGTTTTGGGGCTGAGGAGGGTGCTTTTCCATTGTATTCCATTCCATATTATACCCTCCTAGGGGAAAGTATAAATGCATTTCAAGCTCAACCCATCTGGAAGTGGTAATTACACCAACACTTACACTAAAGCCCTGTACAATCACTTGTATAAATGTATAGGCACGGCTGTTCCAGACAGAATCACAACCAGAGCCCCAAGTAAAAAAAAAAGCCACCCTGGAGGACAACCAGCATCAACAAAGTTTACAACAAATGCAAAAAGTTGCTGTTTAAGAAAACTAAGGCAAGGCTCCAACAACGGAAAAGCACCCTCCTCAGCCTCAACAGGAAAATTAGACAACATGTCAAATCCTCTAAGGGTAACTTTGAGGAAAAAAATGAAAAGAATAAGAGATACCAGACCTCGGCTGATAAAATCATCAAACATTTTAATCCAAGTAAAAAGGTGAGTGATTTCACAGCCAAAGCTGCTTCATCAGACATTGCAATACATCATTTCCCCATTCCTTATACAAAGCTCCAACCAATCACAACATTTCCCGGTAAAAATCACTTCACTAGTGCATATTAACTCTTTTATGTAAAAGGACATTCACAGCTAAAACTTATTCAAAATACTGAATGAAAAACACATTATATAACTTCACATAGTTAGAAAATGTGGTTAAAAAACATAATATATAAACAATGAACTACCTAATTAATGGTTTATTCAGCAAAACAGGCTTAATGCTGAGTTTGTCGTTTAAACTTTTACCCATATTTGCATGCATCCTGATAATCCATTCTAGTTCAGATTATCAGGAGGTAAAGGTTTAAATGACAAAAATCAGCATTAAACCTGAAGCATGAAAGAGTTAATATGCACTAGTGAAGTGATTTTTACCGGGAAACATTGTGATTGGTTGGAGCTTTGTATAAGAAATGGAGAAATGATGTATTGTATTGTCTGATGAAGTAGCTTTGGCTGTGAAAGCGCTCACCTTTTTACTTGAATTAAATTGTTTGATGATTTTAAGCATGTGCCAAAATAGCGACTAACGGTATTAGAGATTTGAGTTTTAGACTTCATACCCTTCAGAAAAGTCATGCTAATGCAAAACCT
Source organism: Protopterus annectens (assembly GCF_019279795.1). Classification (NCBI taxonomy): domain Eukaryota; kingdom Metazoa; phylum Chordata; order Ceratodontiformes; family Protopteridae; genus Protopterus; species Protopterus annectens. The sequence continues at coordinate 1,932,464,050 of NC_056729.1, read as the reverse complement.
GTTATTCTAATAAGTTTCTAAGTTTGTAAGAGTGATATTTAAAAATTGCCCCTATTTTGGTCTTTGTCCAACTTTTATTTATGCCTTTGGCTAGATTTCTTGCTCTAAGAGGTATGCATCCCAGGCTTTCTTCTAAACAAACTAAAACATGAACTAGCATCACTGTTAAGTACCCTGTTTAATCACAGCCTAACTACTGGCTTTGTTTATGTGGAATGGAGAACAGCAACAATTATTCCCCTACACAAAGGTGGCTTAGCAAAGGACCCAGGGAATTATATACCCATAAGTCTGACCAGCCTCATCTGTAAAGCCACGGAACGTATTATTATGGAACTCATAAATAAGGACATAGGTGACCAACAAACCCTGGATCGGCTTCAACAAGGGCAGATACTGCCTGTTAAATCTGGTGGATTTCTTTGAAAATGTGACCAGGGCCATTGACAAGGGCAAATCTGTACACACAGCATACCTCTACTTGGCAAAGGCCTTTGACAGAATGCCACACTCAAGCATAACCAATAAACTTAGCAAACTGAATGTAAACCCCTTTGTTGTAAGATGGGTTGCCAAATGGCTCAAAAACCAGTCACACACTATTAAAGCAGGTGACTCCACATCAAACAGCAGACCTGTCACTAGCAGGGTGCCACAAGGGTTAGTGCTATGCCCTCTTACTGTTCGGTATATACTTCTCAGAAGTTCAGGTCAAAACCAAGGGGTTGTCACTAACCAAGATTGTGGATGACTGCAAAATGGGTGCAATTATTGAATCCCCAAATGATGTCAGTGTACTTCAGGAGGGTCTTACACAGACTACTGACTGATGTCTTAGTCATGGTCCCAAACTGAATGCAAAGAAATGCATCATCATTCCCTTCAGTAAAAACAATGTCCCCTCACACTATCAAAGCAACAACAATACCCTGAGTACCCAAGAAGGGGTAAGAGATCTGACATCACAAGTTGACTGTAACTTTAACTTTAGCCACCATGTAGTCACTGTAGTAAGGAAGACTTTCTACATAGTACGCTTGATTAGTAAAGGCATCGCCTCGAGACTGAAGGAAGTTATAACTCCTCTATACTCGGCACTAATCAGACCCATAATTGAACATAACACCCAGTTTGGCCTGTAGCATACAAAGCACCTGCAGCAATTGGAGAGACCTCAGACATTTCTAAAAAAGAAGATCAAAGGACTCCAGCACATGCCTTAAACAGACTGACTAAAGTCCTGTCACTATACTCTGTATCGTATAGTCCTTCTAGGGGAGGGTTATGCCTGGCTTACAAAGCAATCTCAGACCCAAACCTAATGAGCTTGCTACATATCCATAAATCAAAAGGGACTAGAATTACCCATTTCAGAGAATTAAATATCGCCTGCAACTTAAATAGGACATGCTGAAGGGACAAATTTATCTCCTAGCAACTGCTGCATCTTTGGAACAGGCTACCAATTCATTTAAAACACAGCATCTCTATGACACTGTTCAAAAGTAACCTGGGCAAGTGAATGGGCACCTTAAATTCTTACCAAGGATAGTGCCGACGACCTTTCTGGACATGGACAGTCATTACTGAATGCAATTCTGGGTATTGACTAGCATACCTACGGTATTACATTGGGATTAAATAGCTAAGCTTGCAATGACCTCTGGGTCGATAGCCTAGTAAACTCCTATGATCCTATGATCCTATGGTAGATAAAAAAGAGAGAGAAGGAGAGAAGGATTACTGATAGGGAAATTTAAGGACTGAGAAATGTATGTGCATATAACATCAGAATTTGATTTAATCAGCTGTTTAAAAGTACTTGCATGCGTATAACTGTATAAGATTTTGTGATGCTTTTTTTAACAGAAAAAAATGCTGTTCTTTTTGGTAAGTGGCATAAGATTCTTAACAGCCATATGTGCTACCAACAGTTTAGTTGATAATATCACAGCTGTACCTCCTGCGACAGTTATCATAGTTAAAGCAAAGTTACACAGAATTGAAGCAGAAAGTTATAGCATTATTAATAACACTGGCAATGTGAATTACAAACCCATGTGTATGGACTTAGCAGTGGAAGTCCTGACATAAATTAGCATAATTTGAAGCAGGACCTGAAGCACACACTTGGATTGCATCTATATTATGGAGTCTTATAGAGTTCTGTCCATTTCTTCAAAGACTCACTTGGTCCAGCAGTTGGTGGTCTCGCTCATGAGTGCAGATAGCATGATGTCCTAAAATATGCACTCTAAAAAATGCTGCAGTGACTTCTTACTTGAAATTCGATAAGTGGCTCCTATGGTTGCTGCTTCCCAAGTCACACAAAAACCAGAAATTTGATCTTCAGTGCACAACCAAGGAGAACATCAGCATTTTTTTAAAATATGATGCCTGAGAGTTGTGACAATTCCTACATGTTAGGGTCAGACAATTATTTTCTTTGACAATTGTTCCTCCTAATCCTTAATTAATTGTTTCAATTACTTGATAATCACATCAACAAAGGGCCATCACTGAGTGTTGTCATTGTTGGATATCACAGATACAGATTTACCATTATTTGGTCCCCTAAACACATATTCATGAGTCAAATATGCTATCACTCATTCCTGCAAAGAGTGAACATAATGAGCATAAGTCACAGTTAGTGAGGCTCACCGTAAGTCAAACATTCACATAGTCAAACATGCATATCTGTGTGTTATACTAATGCCTAGTGTCAATTATGTACTTATTCATTTGCAAGTGACTGCTGCTGTTATACAGTCATACATCCAGGTGATAACTTGTGATGAAGCATATGAACCATCCACTCAAGCATATAATCAGGTGCCAGGCTTAACATCGCTACACTAGGGGGTGACAATCTAAACATCAATGTATTAATGTGCAATTCTAGGATTTGTGCATGAAAGCTTCATATTGTGCTGTCTGGGGTGCTGTTTTTTTTCTGAGTTAGTATTCTGATTTGGTGTGAGGTTCTCTGGTTCGATCCTCGGCTGGGGTGCCTTCTGTGCAGAGTCTGCATGTCCTCTCTGTGGTTGCGTGGGTTTTCTCTGGTGCTCCAGTTTCCTCCCGTATCTCAAAGACATGCTGTAGGTGGATTGGACACTCTAATTGGCCCTAGGTGTGAGTGCGTGCATGTGTGTGCCTTCTGTGGAAGGTTGGGCGCTGGGCTGGCAACTCGACACCGTAAAACTCCACTGCCAATCATGAGCAGACAGGTGATCCACTGTGGCAACCCCTAACCAGGAAAAGCCGAAAGAAGAAGACAAAGTAGTCTGATTTGGTGTAGTTAAATAAAAACTGGTGTGGTCTATTGTGATTTGGTAGAAACGTGGAAGTGACTTTGAAGCATGGATGCTACCAACAATTTGAACATTTTACCAATAGAGAAGACATAGTTAAATAAACAGCCGTCAATGAATGCCCTATCTTGCAGAATTCAGTAGATGAACAAATTATGTTTTGCTTATCTCACATTTACATTCCACTGTAAGACATCTATGCATTTATTGGAAATATATTTGTTTCAGGGAATGTAGACATTTATGAGATTGTCGTTATAAATGTGACTCTATTTCTGTGATTATGCTAACTTACAGCTTGTAGAATCTGCTGATATGATCATGAGTTGTTGTGTATTTGAACAGCATGAACAGTGCTTTAAGTTAAAAATGGTTATACATTGTAAGATTGTGAAGCATTAGTAGATTGTCACTAGGCCACCTATGGACTCCATAAGATTCGATTATGTTGGAATATTTTTGCCATGTAATATGAAACATAATGTCACCACTGAAGTACGGAATAATACAGCATTTCAGACATTTATAAAGACATGGACAAACTACTCAAGGAACATACATAGTCAGTGTCTACAGTTTCTGACGCCTTTCTTAGTTTGATATGTGCAATGATTCATGATGTTTTTGATTCTGAAGTTCATATAATCCAAAGGTAAAGTGTTTAAAGTAGACACTTTGTGGAAGGTTATATCACTGACAATGTTAATCGGTTTTTAAATGATTATGCCATTGGATGGTTTGACATGTTACACTGATATTTACTACATGTTGTTGAATCTTGTTGGTCCACAAAATCATAAAAATACAGTTCATCTGTGGATAAAAATAATCCAATAATGTAAACTACTTTGAATGCTTCCTGTACCTAAATGAATGAAGTTCTTTTATTCAAAACAATAGCTTATTGTTTAGGGATGAGATATAAATTGTAGACAATGCTGTGAATGACAATGCCAAACTATCTAACAGTAGCGATTATGTGGAAAACCATCACCAAGTAATATGCTAGACACTGTATACTGTAAACTTGTGTTTTGTTAGTTTTGTCAAACATTGTTGATGCTTTCTACAGGCTATAGAATCATGATACAAAAATTAACCATATTATAAATTATTTTACTGGTGTTTATTATAACGGAATACAGCATCAGTGACATAACGGGTAAGGTGTGATTTATTAAAGAACACTACCCGTGTGCATAGGAAGATGTCATGGACTTATTACATAGGCAGTGTGACTGTTAATATTAACATGAGGTCAGCCACTCAGTAGAAAGTGACATCAGTGATTCATGTTAGTGGGTATACTGGAAGGGTATGCCTTCTGTTAGTTTAGGCATAACATTGATTCATGTCACATAACATTGAATTATGTTGATTCACAAAGAAAAACGTGACATAATTCATTTCTTCATGAATACCATGAAGTGATATAAATGGTTTTAAGCAGTACTGGTGACATTAAGAAACAGGATAACTGGTTTACAATTGAGCATTGATCTGTGCTTACTGGAGGGTGCAGGATTAAACAGTAATTGTACATCACTATCACTCACCAGTAGAAAGTGCAGCTAGCTGCATTTCTAAATTGTGTTCTGCTTAATATTATAATTATAGAATGTAAAAGTTTAATGAGTTTTTTCTGAAGGCATAAAAATAGTTTCCCATAGGTATTTATCACATAAAAATTAGAATAATTGAAAATACTGTGGCAAGAATGTCAAGGACACAAAGTATAGAAACAGTGACAGCATGCACACTTTTTAATGTGTTATTCTGTGACTTGGGGGTTGGTAACAAATTAAGACAGATTTTCTGCAATATTCTGCCTTGTCTGTGAGAACTTAAAGAGAAAAATAATAATATGCTACAGTATGCATTTCACATTATTCTTAATATGCCATTACTATGCTAGGACTCAGTCTGACCTAGCTGCATATCATAAATGCGCTACCAAATGTACTAGTAATATAGAAAAAAAAATCTGTAAATGGTTAACATATATTTGTACCACATTGTTTGAATCACCACATTAACCATAGTTACGTACTTTGTGTATGAGCTGTGATGTCATAAAAATGTGAGGAAGAACATACCTCCAGCAAACATGTTTCCTGTTACTCTGAGTTAAACAGCTACAAACCTAAGAAAAATGAACATATTTGTATTTCACCATCTCCTGGCAAATGCCTCATATGGCTCATTTGGCCTTTTGTGTGTGTGTGTGTGTGTGTGTGTGTGTGTGTGTGTGTGTGTGTGTGTGTGTGTGTGTGTGTGTGTGTGTCAGAAAATATGGTCAGCCCAACTCATGCATGTATGGGTCTTGTAAATCTATAACTGCTTGCATGCCTATTTATTTAGCTGTCGAATTGTCTATGGAGACTGCAAAATTTTATGTACATGTTAAACTATAAGAGCATAGAGGGAATAAAAAAGACTATGACAAAGATGATCTAAAGAGATGTTTTCACTTCATAGAGACTGACGAGAGAAAAATTCTGTCCGTAAAGTATGCTTTTAAACTAAACTGATATTTTTAAAAGGGCAGGTTTACATCTACTGTATACTATTTCTTCTTTCTAAGGAAGGAGGTATAAACAAAATATGTGGATAACTGTTATTATTTAGATAAAGTCACGTTTCTACATAAGAAAGTTACATTGAAATACATTAACAGTTAAATGTTTTGTTGAATATTTATTTGCTGTAAGAACTGCCTTTGCTGGAAAGAAATTATTTTACTATGAGCATTTGCTAATAAAAGAATAAAAATATTCAGTACAAAATTCAAGACGCTGAATATCTCATAAGAGGACTTATAGCTTTTTCTTTTCAGAAAGAAGTTGAGTCTGGTAATATTAACAGGTTAGATGATAAGATATAACTGTTTTGCAGTTTGGCCATCTTTGAGATAGTGCTCTCAGGGCTTGAAGGCCTTTGACTTCCTTGTGTCCTTCTTCCTTCTCAAAGGGTTGAAACAATGCCTTTGGTTTGCTCTTTCTGACATTCATCATATTGATCACTGCTGTACTATCCCTAGTTATATGGTGTTATATCCTGCCAAGGATATAATGGCCAACCAGCTTCCAGCTTCCAAAGCTTCAGGGCACCTTCTAAGTTCCCAAACTGTGAAGCAGTTTGAGCTGAACTGAACAAAAGACAAGTGTGTGCGTGAAGCCTTACAGAACTTTACTCCTGCCAAAGGGTACGTTCGTCTGAAGCTTTTCAGGATCGGCGGTCAGCTTGTGCTTGCCCTTGTTAAGCAGATAAGTTCCATTTGGGGGAAAAAACTTCCATTTTGTTAAATGCATCAATGCTTTATTACTTTCCTCTTCTGGAAAGTTATTTCAAAGCTAGGAGGGTTGTGTTTTAAGAGACTGTCTTGAGATTATTGCTTACTTTTAAAAAGAGCGCTCATTATTTTCTGTCAGTTTAAATGCAGTGTTACTTAATTGAAAACGTTTTCTTTCAAGAAATTATATGTCCTTGGTGTGCTGGCAGATTATTTGAAAGTGCTTTTTTACTGTGTTTTCTTCTGTTAAGGATAAGAAAATTATTGATAGTTCTGGGGAAAAAAGTGTATAATTCTGTAACTTTGGTTTTCAGAATTTTGAATTGTCAGGTTCATATGTCAAGGTTTGTTCTGAATAATTGGGAAAGTATGAGGAATGTTTTATCTTTTTATCTGCACTTCTTCTTCTGAGGAAACATCTTCTTTAAATAACTTAACTTCTTCTTTTGTACAGGTCACTATTTTTTGTCTGCAGTGTTTGCATGACTCTGTAGATACTTCTTCCAGGGGTATGGCCACTGGTACTGTTTAAGGAGGTTTGCATGGCTGCATTCTTAGAACCTTCTAGATGATGTTATAAAGGAGATTTGAAATTGTGCCTTGAACAGATTTAGTGTGTGGTCTACCTGCTGCAGAAGTGATCAAAAGTGTGATGAAAGAGCCAAGCTGATCCAGGGCATCTCTAAGATTTTCAGCTCTACTTTTTCAAATTGTCCAAGGTATTTTATATCTCCTCTTCCATTTCTGGCAGAAAACACAATAATCAGTTTCAACAGAATTCAGATAAACTACATTTAAAAAGAAATGGCAAGCGAGTTCAAAAAGACAATGCTAACCTCCCAAAACCATGGACAGTCCAATGTTTGAATGACTAATCAAGAGACCTTGTAAACCATTCACACACTGGACCCATTTGTCTTCCAGAAAGTCTTTATCGACATTTTTTCTCTTTGGCAACAAATTGCTTCAGAAGAATGGGTTCTGATTATTATTCATCAAGATTACACATAACAGTGAGATTAAATTCCTCCTTTCCAGTGGGGTCAATCCTCATCTTCCAGATCAGATTCTTTTGTTTCCACCTGCTTTTCATGACATGCTGTCCCAAGAACTGATAGAACCAGTTCCTCCTTCCCAAGTGGAGAAGGGTTTTTATTCAAGGATGTTATCAGTGCCAAAGAAAGAAAATGCTAGGAGACCAGTTCTGGATCTTTCTTTCTTAAACCTGTTTGTGTTAATGCCCAGTTTCAAAAAGTTGTCACATCACAACTTGCTCTCTCTTCTCTTTCCTCTTTCAAGCTTCTTTGTAACATTAGACTTATAAGAAGCTTATTATCACATCCCTGTTCATCCAGACTTCAAGCGTATCTTGAGGTTTTGTATATCTGCTCACATTTTGAGTTCTCTGCTGTTTCCTTTTGACTATCTAATGCAAAAGAGTGCTCACAAAGTGTCTAGTTCCAATTATTGCTCATTACAGGCTACAGGGTATCCACATTTTTATTTACATGACTTGCTTATCTTTGCAGAGTCTTTTTTCAAAGTATCAGGGATATCCCTCTCTCAATTAAGAGATCTGTCACAGAAAAATGGATTCACAGAGAACACTCAAAAGTCTTTCTTGATTCTCTCTTACACAGAATTGTGTACCTGGGATGTCAAGTACACACCATAGTTCAAAGAGATTTTCTTCCACTGGAAAGACTAAATCCTTATTTATATCTTTTTCTAATGTTTCCCACTCAGACTTCAGTTACTGCGAGGGAATACCTTAGGATTTTCAGCCTCGTGTCAGCTATGATTCTCATGATACCTCTGGCAAAACTCCACATGAGAAAGATAAAGAGTTATCTGAAATCTCCTTGGTTCCAGCATCAACACCCTTTATCTTTTCAATTTGCAGTGCTGTGGTTTGTCAGAAGAGAAATCTTTTGGTGGAGACAATAGAAATCCTTCAGTTTAAGTGTCGCCTTCTTCCTTTTGACTCTAAAGCAGTCAGTCACCACAGACACTTCAGACTTTACTTGGGGAGCAGTTCCAGGAGGGATAAAACTGAAAGGGTGTGGGACCTTAAGGACAGATGCAAGCACATAAACATCTAGATGCTTTCCTTAATCAAAGCACTCAACTCTCTGAACTATCTTTGCCCCTGAGATTCTTCAAAGTAGTTTCAGACAAAATCACCATCTTGTGGTACATCAACAAGCAAGGGAGAAGCAAGTTGTACCCCCTTTGCAGATTAGCCATGTTAGCTTGCATTATAGTTTTACAGCACAATCTCACTCTACAGGCATGCTACATTTGGTCAGAGCAGCATTGTCGGCCAGACAAGCTGAGCAGGACTAGGGCAGACCTTCATGAATGGAAACTAGATCAGGTTGTCTTCCAACATTTGCGTCATCTGTGGAGAGTTCCTCAAGTAGACCTTTTTTTTCAATTTTTTGAAGAATCAACTGGAAATATGCTGTTCCAGTACACCATGCAAGAAGGCCTGGAAAACATACGCCTTTTCTTTTCTTTGGGCAGGAATGTTCCTCTATGCTTTTCTACCCTTTCCATAAATATCCAGAGTACACCGGCAGATTCAGAAGGAACCCCGCAAGATTATTGTGGTGACTTCCTTCTGGCCTATGTAACTGTGACTCTCTTTTGGAAATGGGCAGGGACAATTACCACAAGTTTCAAAACAGACTAGATCTACTCACACAAGAACTCCAGTATCTATCATTTTCAATTGACTGCCTGGATGATAAGGTCTTTCTTTTCAGGCACCTGTTTACTTTACTGACAGTGGAAAGTGGGTATTGTAGAGGCAAGAAAGCCAGCTACTAGAAAGTTATATGATAGCAAGTGGAAACAGTTTCCTAGGTGGTGCAATGACATAACCAGCACTCATTCTAGGCAAGTCATTTTCTGGTTTTACAATATTTGTGTGAGTTACGATCCTTTGGCCTTTATTATTCCCCTGTCAAGGTTTATTTATCAGTCATTTCAGCATGCTTGCCCATAGATCCTCCTCCTTCAATGCAGTGTAATGTCAAAATGTTCTTGAAAGCAGTATTACATAAGAGGCCTCCAAGTACACTAGTGGCCAGTCTTTGGGATCTTAATTTTGTGTCAGAGAAGCAAACACTTGCTCCATCAAACCAGCTAATCTGACTGACTAGAGATTGTTAACATGGAAAATAGCTTTACCGATTGCTCTGACCTATGCAAAAAGCATACCTCAGTTGCAAGCTTTTATGATTAGTCAACCCTACCTCATTTTTCATAGGGACAGGTTTTTTTGAGAACCAGTACCTTTATGCCTAAAGTGGTATCCAAGCTTACTTTATATTATACAATGACCCCCCCCCATTAATATTCCAAAACGTGCACGCTGATTGGTCAGCGTGTACCTTGTAAATCATTGTTATTTTTCCATTAGTATAACTCTTTTTTTTTTCCCAGCAAAGGAGAACGCAAGATCTCCATTGCTTTTTACAACCTGTCTTGCTATGTTAAATCCATTTAACATAGCGAGATGCTTTAAAATGCAACGGAGATCTTGCTTTTTTCAAAACTGTCTCGCTATGTTAAATGGGTTTAACATAGCGAGACAGCTTTAAAAAAAAGCAACGGATATTCTCCATTGCTTTTTTTAAAGCTGTCTCGCTATGTTAAACTCATTTAACATAGCGAGACAGGTTGTAAAAAGCAACAGACATCTTGCTTTCTCTGTTGCTTTTGCCCACAGCTCTGATGTACTGTGTAAGTATATGCATGCGCAGTACATCAGAACTGCCGCAGAATACCAGACAGCTGTGGAAAGGCAGCAAGGAGGCATTATACAATGCCATTATTTAAGAAAAGTAATTATTATTTTTCTTAAATAATGTCATTGTATAATAGCAATAACCCACTTCTGGGTGTGGGTAATGCTGGATTTACCCACGGTTGTCTTTGTTTGGCCACTCAGGCTTCGCCCTCGTGACCAAACCACACCAACCGTGAGTAAATCCAGCATTACCCACACACAGGCATGGGTTATTGTTATAGTAAACTATCCATCTCCATGTTTCTTTACTTAATCTAAAATGAGGGAGAAAGGATACTCCATGCCCTGGATGTCCACAGACAACTCAGGCAGTGTTTTGACAGAACTATATCTCTCAGATATTTGGATCAATTGTTTATTTCTTGAGAAGGTAAGAAGGGACAACCTGCATCAAACAAACTATTTCCAAATGCTTGTCTAAGGCTGTTTACATTTTTTTATACTAACCATACAAAATCTACTCCAGGCAGGGACAAAGACCTCTCTACCAGGGCCTTAACTTCATCTATGGCTTTTTGGAAAGGTTTGGATTGTAGAATTTTTCTAGATGCTGCTATATTGTTCTGTGTACATACTTTTACAAAGCAATATAAGCATGATCCTTTCTCTATGTCCAGATCAAGCTTTGTTAGGGCAATATTTTCAGGGGTTTCTGGATTTTTCTCCTTCCATCTCCCAAATGTAGTTAGCTATGGTAATCTACCCATAAAGCTAAGGCTACTGCAACAGTGATCAATATGATGAATATAGTACAGTAGATGTTTGAATGATCACTGATGCAGTAGCCTCTACCTCCCTTAATCACCCTCACTTTTCTTGTGTTTTCTATGACAGGGTGTGGACATTTATGTTTTGTTGTTCTTTTCAGGGCTCAGCCTCCCTTTTCCTGCTGGCAGGAAAGCTCTGAAGGGCTTTGTGTCAAAACTTGTCTTTTATTAAGCCCAGATCTAGCTGCTTGACAGTCTAGGTACTTGCAATGTACCCTGAAGCTTCAGTAGCTGGCCGACAATTATATCCTTGGCAGGATATAAGTCCATATAGCTAACGCTAAGGCAGCAGTGATTATTTCAACACATGCTACTAAGTTGAACGTATACAACTGTACTTTCTTCTCTTTTTTGAATACTTCTGATGTATCACAGAATTTTGTTTTGGCTGTTTTATACAGGCATCATCTATTTGATCTAAATGGGATATCATTTGGTATTTAAACAGCAATGTATTAATGTTAATTCTCAGGTAACAGTAGTACAATGGCTTCCTGTTGCCTGCTGTTTTTGTCTGATGGGTGCAGTGCCTTAACAAAAATCTTTAAACTGCAGTCTTATAGTTATCATTTTAATACCTGTCTTTTATGTTCCCATTGTGATGTGACAGTACAAATGAGGAAGTGAATTTTGACCTTAGACTATGACCCATCATAATATGATCAGGTAACTGGCTGGACAAGAGCATCTTATCACTCCAAAGCTGCAAGACAGCAATTTGTCTTACTGTCTAGGACATATTTTTCACAAGGTTCTTTATTTTCTGGATGGTACTTACAACTTGACCATTATTTTCTGGATGGTCCTTACAACTTGACCATTAGTTTGTTAATATTTTAGGCTTGTGGTAATGTGACTGAATTCTAATTTAAAGGAAAATCGCAGGAAATCTGAATTTCTAAGCCTTGGAAAAAAGTGCTTGGTATCCCATTTCTGCCAAAACCCACATTCATGACTGAACATCATCCCTCTCAGTTCAGTTTGGATTTATCTGGGTATTTGAAACAATAATTAACCATAATTTCATTTCCCATCCATATGCTGACACCGTAAACTGATTTTTTTTTTACTCAAAGAAAATTTTATTTTTCCTGTTAACAAGGTAATCAATTCTTACATTGCAATATAACTAAAAGTATAAAAGTAATTATTAACCAAAAAGTAAACCATATACAATGTGTACAAAGGCCTAAACTAAAGATAAAAATCACATTCCTAGACAGAAAAATAAAAGAAAATCTATAAACAACTTCAGTTTCTCAGAGAAAAGAGTTTACTGTAAACTGATATTTGAATAAATACTGCAGCATATTCTTGCATCTGTAAATATATATATATATATATATATATATATATATATATATATATATATATATATATATATATATATATATTTTATATATATATATATATATATATATATATATATTTTTTTTTATAGCATATCCTTGTATCTGTACATATGTCTTGTTCATTTCTTATATGATCCTATTTAACCAGGCCTGCTGCAAATGATCCATTTATATATATGTGTATATATATATATATATATATATATATATATATATATATATATAGGTTCATAGGTTGGTACTAGGCTATCGGCCCTAGGGCCTATACAAGCTTAGCCAAACAATTCCCCAGATATTTCTTCCCACAATATTTACTTCCCTGGACCCCTGTCTAGCAGGAAGACTGATGTGATCCCCAGGGTGAATTTCCTATCTCCCATCCAATCATCAAGGTTCCTTTTAAAGAGGGCCAAGGAGGCACTCTGCTTGACATGTTTGGGCCGTCTATTCCAGAGTATGGGGAGTCTCTTGGTCAGGAACCTATCCCTCCAACATGTTTTGTTCATTGTGATGATAAGGTTTAGATTCCTGCAGCGTGTGGCTCTGAGGGATTGGAATTTCTTTAAGTGGAGCATGTTCAACAGTTTAGGGTTTGACATGGCCTTGTATGTTAAGCAGAGATTGCCTCTGAGTAGACGATATGCCACAGAGTATAGCTGGAGTTTTTTTAGATGGTCAGCATAGGGCATTTGTTTTAGGCCTGTGATTCTTTTAGTGAGGTATTTCTGTGGCCTTTCCAACTGTTGCAGATGTCTTGTGAGGTACATACCAAATGGGGCCTTGTACTCTATAATGGGTCTAACGATTGATGAGTACAGTGGGACAATGACCTTCTTTTTTCCTGGATGAAAAGCCCTTAGTGATGAGGTGTGCCACTTAGAAGGATTTCCTGACTGCTGTGGTGATGTAGTTATTGAAGGTGAAACCACTGTCCACGTGTGTCCCTAAGTCTGTCATCACGCCTTTTGGTGTTTAGTGTACTGTCACCTATGTGGTAATTCATGGGTACATGGTTTTTACCAAAGGGGATAACTATACATTTCTTGTCATTAAGCTTGAGCCCATGGCTCTGGCACCAAGCAAGGCCCTTTTATAGAATATCCACATCATTTGGGGATTCAATAATGGCTCCCAGTTTGCAGTCATCTGCAAACTTTGTTAGCCAGAGTCCCTTAGTGTTGGCCTGTACTTCAGAAAAGCAGGGACTGAACCCTGAGGTACTCCACTTGTCTGGAGCTTGATTTGGAGTCGGCTACTTTTACAGTGTGGGTTCTGTCAGTAAGCCCGTTGGCAACCCATCGAGTGATGTAAGGATTTATGCCCAGCTTAGTAAGTTTATCTATGATTCCAGAGTGGGGGATGTTGTCGAAGGCCTTGGTGACGTCCAGATCGGCTGTGTGGACTGCCTTACCCTCGTCCACAGCTCTGGTGACTAATTTGAAGAAGTCAGTCAGATTCAGGAGACAAGATCCGCCCTTCATGAACCCAAACTGGGTGGGGTCCAGTGTTTGAAGGTTGCCAATGTCTTTGTTTATAAGTTCCATGATAATGCATTCCATGCCCTTGCAGATCAGGCATGTCAGACTGATGGGACGGTAGTTCCTGGGATCCAAGGTGGATCCCGCCTTGTGGAGTGGGATGACTGTAGCTGTAGCCACTCAGTGTGCACGAAGCCTGAGGTGAAGCTTTGATTAAACATGACACTTAGGTGAGGTGCCAGTTCATTTTGTAGTTCATGTAGTGCACAGCCTGGGATGTCATCTGATCCCATGGATGCTGTATTCTTAGCTTTGGAGAGTGCGGTTTCTACTTGTGTGGCCATGATTACCGGAATTTGGCAATCTTTTGGTATTGAGATGGGCCCTTTAGGGGGTGAGAGGTGAGTGAAGTTGGCACTAAATCGATCTGCCAGGATATTGGCAATATCATTGGGATCAGTATATTTAATGCCATTCTATTCTAGCTCAGAGCAGATCTGAGCATTGCCATTTAGATTCTTGACATAACTATAGAATGCCTGGTGGTTGTCTTTGGAATGTTTGGCAATTTTATTTTCGTAACTAGCTTTGGACGATTTTATGAGGGATCTCAGCTTATTACTGAGGCTGGGAAGGGAGTTTTTTGCATCCTGGGATTTTCCTCTTTTCTGCAACAGTTTCTTCCTTCTGTTGTATAGTTTGTTTATGGCAGGGGACCACCAGATTGGCTTCCTTTTTTTGGAGGAGAGCGTCTTGGTTCTATTTGGGATGGCACGATTCATGCACGAGTGGATGTGCTCATGCAGAGCCTTAGTGTATGATTCAGCAGTCGAACTTTCAGCTCCCGTCTGCATGGGTGTCATGACATTTGTCACTTCTGACTTAAGTAACATAAAGTTGGCTTTGGAGAAGTTTTTTACAGAGGTTTCCTTACTGGGGGTGGGGGTGGGATGTGGATGTCAAGAGTGATTTGCTTATGGTCAGACCTAACCAATGAGGGAATAACCACTGGTGTGGAGTATCTATCTCCCATGTTGGTAATGCCCAGGTCTAGGATATTGGAGCCCTGGTGGGACAAAGGATTAGTTGATCCAGGGCATTGGAATTTATGAATTCCAAGAAGCATTGAGAAAAGGTGCTGATACCCGAGTAGTTTTGCCATTTAATGGCAGGGTAGTTGAAATCACTCAATATTAGGGTGTTTGGTTGTATCTTAATGTTTTCCAGTATGTTTAGAAAGGTTTAGTGAGAATCTTGGGGCATGGTGGGGAATCTGTAGCAAGCTACAATTTGGATTGCAATCTTACCTAGTGTTAGTTGCACCTGGAGAATTTCAGATGCATTGTGTTGGGCAACTAGCCTGGAGGTGTGACTATCCTTGGTGAATATGGACACACCTCCACCTTTAGTGTTTCAGTCTTGGTTTGGTGGCCGAAAAGTGTGGTAAGAGTTGTAGCCTGGTATTGCAGGGGTGCTCTCTGAAGTTTTGAACCAGGTCTCAGTTACTGCACAGAAATTGATGTTCTCCATTTTTAGGAGTGCCTCGAGAGAGTGCATTTTGAGGTTTAGACTTCTAGCATTGAGTAGCATTACCTTCAGATTTTGCATGCTTGTATCTGTTACAGTGGTGGTTTTGTCCTTTGAACCTTGCCTAAAAAAGGCACTATAGGGGTGGCAAGAGCTTTAGCCAGTAACCTGAATCCCAGGGGTGACAGGTACAGACCATCTCTTGCAAAGCGTCGTGGTTTGTTGATGATGTTGTCCCAGGCAGACAGATACTGGATCCCCTTTGAATGACTCCAGAAACTTAGCC
The DNA here is from genome assembly GCF_019279795.1 of Protopterus annectens. Taxonomy (NCBI): domain Eukaryota; kingdom Metazoa; phylum Chordata; order Ceratodontiformes; family Protopteridae; genus Protopterus; species Protopterus annectens. The sequence goes on along the minus strand of NC_056729.1, from coordinate 1,932,448,217 downwards.
AATTGTTGAAGTCAATCATTTTGTCCTTATACTGTAGCATCATTCTGGGCGAAGGCAGGATGCTAATCAGGGCTAGGGTCATACCTGCCTGGACCACATGATCTGAGAGCTCTTCCATATCTCTTTTCATGTAGTCCAGGGAGGTACGTCTCAAGTAATTCACTCCAACATGGAGAATGACAGAGTCGTATTTGTACTTATTGTGGAGTGACTTGAGTGCATGCGTTATGTGGCGGATCCTGGCACCTGACAGGCAGCTGACTGTAATTTTCTCCTTGCTCAGCCTGGTGATTGGGACATCAGTGTACCTGACTATAGAGTCACCTATGACTAAAATGTTGGGTACATTGTCTTGCCTTAGGGGCTGTTGTTGGGTGGCACACTGGTGTTGTGAGCTATGTGTCACTTTGGTTGTGACTGGTGTTTGTATGCATTTCAGCTTCAGAGGTCCTTGTTGCTTGGGCAGGTTCATGTTAAGGGCCTCCACATATGTCAGTTTAGTGTTGCTATGTTTGGGTGTTGATGGTGTGGGGTTTGAAGGGCTATGTGTTGCTTGAGGTGTAGTGCAGATGTTAACCATCTCCTCTTGACTGTCTAGCACAATCTTGGCTGGAGAGAGCTTTGCTTCCAGTTTGGCTATGTAAGTGCATCTCTCACAGGTTGTAGTGTTGGGTGGTAGGAGGAGAGGGTTGTTTGTGTACATGAGGCAGTTGCTGCATTGCCCCAGTGTGCCCAGATTCACCAGGTGGACAGGAGAAATCACCGGAAGCTGACACTTGGACATGCCTGTTTAGGTGCTTTTTTTGTAAAGTATAAGAGCTGTTTTCCCTTACCTTTGCAAGGTACTTTGCAGTTATAGGCTGTTTAGTGTCTACAATTAATTTCTCCTTATTAACAAGGAGAGTTGAGTGCTTGCATCAGTTTAAGGCTTCCTAGTGCTTTCTAGCAGGTTCTAGAGCAAGTGCTAGTCACAGGGGTTCAGATTTTAGTGCTACTACTGAGAAACCAGCTAGTTCTAAGGGAAAATTTGAAGAGCAGACTTTCTGGCACCTGGAATGGTATATATGTATATATATATATATATATATATATATATATATATATATATATATATAAACAACAGTGAATGCATATCAGACACTGTATGCATTGAATTTGCAAATTTAGCCTAGGAATATATTGATATCTTACATGCAATAATTTCTTCTCCTACAGTTGCACATGTTCAACAGGACCTGACCACGTTTCAGTTTTACTGGACACACAGAGCCCCACGTTTCACTTTTACTGGACACACAGAGCCAAAACCAGCCATCCTTTGCTCAGTGTTTACGGTTTGTAATGGTAAAATGGACCACACACAGTTTCTAACAAGCATTTGCTGTAATGTTTAAACACTAGTCTTTAAATGCATCTCAGCTCATCATAGATGTCAAACTATGGCTGTACAGATAGTGTTTTCTTTTTTTCTCTGCAGGATATGTGTTTTGAATTATTGTATTTTACTGCATCTCAGTATAATGTGCTGTCATTTCTTTTAATTTTCTGTTTCTGTTCTGACATTGGAAAAATAGGGTTATTGTCATAACTTCAAAATTATTATTTGAAAGACGTCACTGAATTCTTTGAATACACTCAGCACAGAGTATCAGCAAGCATGCATTTTATTTCCTGAGTTATACCTTACAATAATCTCAAACTGTGTAGACTCATTAGCATTTTCTGTAGTATTTGTGGTACCTGGTACTGTCATTTAGGAAAGATGCTTTGAAGTGGCTTATGATTTGACTCTGCTAGTACTTTCTATCTATAGTATTCACAGCCATATACAATGGCCAACAGCTCTGTTTGCATTTTGTGCATATTGTGTCTGAAGACCTGTTATTGCACAAGATCTATGTGCTATGACAAGTTCCTCCTGTTGCACCACAGTCCATGTCTAGACTGATCGTATCTACCTGCAAAGTTACTTGCTTCTGATATCAAAGTATCTCAAGGTTTGACATTGACTGGTCAACATCTTCAAGACTCTGAAACTGCTTGCTTGTTTGGTTTCCCAAAACCATTGTACACTCTTTTCAAGCAGTACATTTGTACCCTGTTGTCACATACACAAACACATACTGGATCCAATATGTGTGAATTTTGTAAGATATTGAACCATTCCCAAATACATTGGCAAGACAGCCTTGTCTTCTGTCTTTTTGTCTTCTGAATGTTGCATCTTGTCCCTAGGCTTGAATTTTTAAGGACATCCATATTTCCTAAACATATGTCTTCTGCAGTTTATAGAGTTAACATTTAGTTGACAGTTAGATTCTGTTTTATATTACTGCATACCTGTCTCTTTAACACCTTTGCCAATGAAGTCATTCTCTAACTGTTTTTTTACCCAGTACCAGCAGGTCATATGTAATATTCAGGGAATCTACAAGTGTTTGAGTCCCAAGCACTTGAAGCCCACTGTTTCAAAGGCAGGGACTCATGCATTTTATAGCACAGATAGGCTGCTCCTCATGCTTAAACTCAACTATGAGTGAGGCAAGCAGCTGCCATGGCTGACCAGAACACATTATTTGAGTTTGAGTGAGGTATGTACAGCAGCAGCAGAACTGGTGGGGTAGGTGGTGGGAGTGTGGATTATGGCACTGGTGTGGAAGGGTGTTTTAGGTTCAAGGAGCAGGATTGGGATTTTAGATTTAGAGAATGTGAAGGGAATCTTTGGGATAAGGACCATAAAGGGGGACAGGACTATGGAGCAGGAGAGGGTTTTAGGTTCAGGGAGCAGGAAGTAAGTTTTAGGGTTAGGGTTAAGGAGCAAGAAGGGGGTCTTATGGCTATGGAGTTGAAGGAGGGGTTTAGTTTAAGGAGTGGGAAGAAGGCTTAGGGATAGGGAGCTGGAAGAGAGTTCTAGAGTTAGTGCTAGGTTTCTGCTAAGGCAGTGGTAGCTAAGTAGTTTCAGGAGATCAATTTAGTTGGAGTTAAGTAGCAACGAGCAAGTATATTGCAAGCATATAGCACACAGACACTTGCAACAGACCTATAATACTCACTTCCCTATTGAAACCTTCTACAGTACTTGCAATGGCTTTTTCAAAGACCTCGGTGACCAATGAGATCCCAAATGGCATCTACAAGAATTGATCATCCACCAGCAGTTCAACATATGCTGTGCCAAGAGTTCTCAATCCAGCTTCACTTGTCATCCATCACTGAAAATTATTAAGCTCTTAACCACAGCTGAAATGTACCATGATTCTGTTAACAGAAATGCAACAAAATGAATGGGATAATCATCTGTAAACTAAGCTGTATTTGTAAATGTCACATAGTATAAATGATAGTATGTTTTTATTTTGTTTTCGGAGCTTTTCTCCCCGGGTCTCTACTGAAAATGGACATATATCCAGCTGGACTAGCCTGGTCAACAAATGTAAAATAAATAAATAAATAATATAAGCTCTTCAATAATGAGCTGAATGTGCATTCATACTTAACCGAACAACAAACATTTGACAACAAGGTGTTAATGTATAGATATCATCCACTAAAAGCAGCTATGCTGTTTCATGACAGCAGATTGAAAAAAGCAAATGGCTATCACTTTTTTATACTCGCTAACATGGGTTTACTGTTTAGTGAACATAAAAAAATAACAATGAAAAGTCAGTAGCTGCACAGAGACAGCTGTACCCACCAGGAAGAAGTAGAGAACTAACTCAAAAAACAAGCCACCCTGGTGGAATCACAAAATCAATAGGCTGTATAACAGAAGGAATGAAATCATGGCAAGAATTAGGAGGTGCAGCACCCAGCAGGATAAAAGCACTCTCATCAAACTAAACAAACAAGTCAAAGGTCAAATAAAGTCTACCAAAGCCAAATTTGAGGTACATTTGGCCTCCTAGGCCAAGGACAACCACAAAGCTTCTTTAGCTATGTCCACAACCTCAAAGGCAATGCACAATTGTGTGCAGAGCTCATTGAAAATGGAGCCACCTATACTGAGCCAGAAGATATAGCAAACCTCTTGGCTGATAAATTTAACTCCAAGTTTACCCCTCTTTACCCATCAACATTCCCTCAGAAAATACCATCAAATATAACTCCTCCTACTATCACTAGGGAACAGGTCCTTAATGTTCTCTCTAAGACCAAAAATGCTGCCTCAATGGGCCCAGACAGTATCCCAGGATGCCTTCTAAATAGCATGAAGCATGACCTACGATGACCTCTGGAATTGTAGCCTCTAAACAGGCTTTGTGCCTCCTGAATGGAGAACAGTAACAGTCATCCCTCTACACAAAGATGGGCCATTTACAGACTCTGGAAACTACAGATCCATAAGTCTCACTCGTCGTATATATGTAAAGCCATGGAAAGAATTATAATTGAAATGATCAATAGAGATATAGTAAATCTCCAATCACTGGAATCAACCCAGTTTGGTTTCATCAAGGGCAGATCATGCCTACTTAACCTGATGGACTTCTTTGAGAAGGTAATCAAAACAATTGATGAGGGAAAAACAGTTCACACTGCCTACCATGATCTGGCCAAGGCATTTGACACAATACCCACCTCAGGCATTGTTCACAGACTCAAGAGGTTAAAAAAAACAGAAGTAAGGTGGACAAAAACCAAAAGTCTGTGGCTTAAAGCAACACAAATCCAAAGAAAATATAAATCCACAGACCACTTATTGAAACAACTTTGAATGTTAGCACTTTCCGGTAAAAAACCCTTCTTCAGACATACATGTCTGAAGAAGGATTTTTTACCCGAAAGTGCTAACATTCAACATTGTTTCAATAAACGGTTTGATTTAGCCTGGTGGTCTGTGGATTTATCTTTTCTTTGGATTTAAACTCAAGAGGTTAGGTACAAATTTGTATGTCACTAAGTGGATAGCCAACTGGCTCACAGACAGGACCCAGGAAGTTAGAATAGGGGAGTCAACCTCTACAAAGAGGCCAGTCACAAGAGGAGTCCCTCAGTGGTCAGTCCTTGGACCATGCCCTTTTGGTATTTACTTCTCTGAAGTCAAAGCCAATGTCAGTGGTCTCTGGCTGACTATATTTTCAGATGATTGCGAATTAGGAGCTGTCATTGAATCCCACACTGGTACAAATGTTCTTCAGGATAGGCTGACACAGACAAACAACTAAAGTCAGAGCCATGGACTAAAACTAAATGCCAAGAAATGCATTATAGTATCCTTTGGGAAGTCATCCACCCCTGGTAACTATTATATTGACAACACACTCCTTCGAGTTGACCCAGTAGTCAGGGACTTGGGGACACACATAGATACTAATCTAGCTTTTTTCCCTCACTTGTCTACAGTAGTAAGGAAATCATTCTATGTTGTGCAACTTATAAACAAAGGTATGGCATCTAAGTCCAAGGAAGTCATTGTTCTACTGCATTCAGCATTCATCAGACCTATCATTTAGTACAATGCCTCCTATGGTATGTACCTAAGCAGGCATATCCAACAACTGGAAAATCCACAGAGGCTCCTCACTAAAAGAAAGCAAGGGTGAAGGTAAAATGTCCTATGCAGACCGGCTCAAGGCCCTATCCCTGTATTCTGTCTTCTACAGGCTTTTCAAGGGAGATATATCCCTGACATACAGTGCATTGTCAGACCTCACTCTGATGGACCTACTGCATATCCACAAAACAAACTGCACTAGAATTACCTCTTCTAAAGATTTAAACCTTGCCTTGGATATAAATAGGACCTGCTGGAGAGACAGGTATGTATCCCAGAGACTACCCTGTCTATTGAACAGGCTCCCCATCCATGAGAAGCAGAGTTCCTCCCTAACTGAATTCAAGTGTAACTTGGACAATTGGATGGAGAATAGGAAATTCATCTTTGGATTGGCAACTAAGTCTCTAATAGGCACAGGCAACCTGCAAATGGTTCATCTCCCAGGCTCCTGCTTATAAATTTTCATCTTCCAAACCCCTGCTTACACTTATTAAGGGTATCAGAACTTGTCAGAGATTTGGGACATATGGCTAGGCTTAATAAGGCCTTCGTGGTCATTAGCCTAGCAAACACCTCTGAACCTATGAACTAACAAAACTAACTGCAGCAGCAGTTACAAGGACTTGAGGTTTAACATTTCCCTTATTAAGCCTGGATTAAAAAGGAACTTTTAGTGAAGTGAAAAAAAATAAACAAAAAGTAATATAGTTACATATAAGTATATTTGTCTGTGAGAGGGAGAGAGAAAGAGAGAGAGAGAGAGAGCAAGAAAAATGGAGAATGCATACCTGTAAAGTGCTTTGCTTAGAATTCAGGACTCAGAACAAGACATTTTCCATGAATACATGTTGTCTGAACAATAACAATAAGAAGTATTAAATTATAATGTCTGGCTTTATTGACTGACAGAAATTTATGGTGAATTACTAGAAAATAAAAAGTTATGAGCAATAATATCATTTAAAATCAGGAACAATCTGCAAAATCAGTGGCAGTTAATAGGTATGAGAAAGGGGAACACAATCTTCTGTAATGCATGAATTTTTCCTTCATTTCATAACAATAAGACATGTCAGGTGGACAGTGTCTGTAATGGATGGGCATATTTGTGTGTGTGTGTGTGTGTGTGTGTGTGTGGTTATATGTAGGTGTATATTAAATACTTGCATAACTTATATTTGTGACGTAAAATATTTCCCCAACAATTACATATGCTACTGTAACTTTGAAACATTAGTCACCTGAACTATTATGCATCAAAAATATAAAAATGCTAATACTAATAAAAAAATAATAAATAATTTAACAGCTATGCCATTATCTAAGTCCAATAGGGCATTATACAGGAACTAATGGACCTTCCAGAGGTGTAGAGGCCACAACACCCCTGGGCAGTCCTTTTTTTCCCCAAAACAACAATCCTGTCAGGCATTATTGCCTGCTTAGTATCATTTCTGCATTTTTTAATAGTATTGAAATGATAATGTTCTTTCATAATAGGCTTATTCAAGTTATGGAGGTGAATATATACACAAATGTTGTTTGGTTTCACTTGATAACTTAGTCTCTTGGTTCAGTTTGTCTGGTAATTGTGCCAAAGTCTTTCACATATTTGAGCTCCAGCTCAATTCTTTGCCATATGGGCACTGATGTATATCAGTGGCATGCGTTATAGGGAAAAGTAGTGCATTCAACTTTATGAAATACTGTCACAACTGAGAGCCAGTGCCTGAAAACAAGTAATTACACTTCTCCATTTTGGCTTTGGTTTGTTTTTGACCATTGTGTAGTATAGCTTCAATCCTACAAATCAATGCATTCTCCTTAAAATATATGCATCCGCAGTGAAGTCCTCAGGACAGTATAGTTCACACTCTGAGTCTCTACATATAAATTGCTTTAGCACCATGTATAATTTCTGCTTCAGTTTTCAACACGTCATTGGAATTAGAATAACAAATGTTCGTTTTGGCAATATGAATTCATTTTGCCATCTCCAACACTTAATATGCTGCTCTGCTCAAGATGTTAGCCCTGCTATAATCCTGCCACTTGAAATTATATTTTATATGATTTGTTTTAGGACTTACACTCATGTACGATTTGTCATCTAAGGATGAAGTTATGGCTTCAATATGACAGTAAGGTAAACATGCAACTGTGCGGCTTACCAGAAAATCCTTAAATTCTCATTAAAATTCTCATTAACAATATTATATTCTTCTCCAGTACCAGTTCTACCACGGTAGTGCCGCTGCCGTTACTCGACATTTTCGTTCACCAGTAGTTTCTTTTCTTACAATACATGCGCATTTCTCCTGTTTTTCAGGACATTTTATTTTTACTGTGCATGCACCAAGCATGTCAACAAAAGGTTACTTTTTGGATTCTGAGCTTGCTCTGTTTTCATAAGAAGTCACCTCAGCATTTTCACTATTTCATTGTAAAGCTTTATACCAGCTAAAGTTACTTTTTACACTAGAGTTATGCATTTAAGCAAAGGTCTCTGGAAGCATCTTTAAAACCTGGCACACTATTCCTTCATGATTATATTCATACCTCAGACACAAAAGGCTGTCATTTTGTTGCCGTTTTCCTCTTTTAGGTTTATATATGTTGACGCATCATGCTCTGTCACTATGGGAGGTTTTCATAGTACCAAGGTTTGCATTTCATAGGTTCATAGATGTATATTAGGCTAATAACCACTAAGGCCTTTATAAGCCTAGTCACACAACCCAAATGTGACACAAGCTTTATGTTTTAGACAATTATATAGGGGTTGATGTTTAGTTATGACATGATTTACTGGCTGCCTCTGTCTATCGGAGACATAGGCAACAGACCAGGGGTGAAGTCGTTATTTCCCATCCAACATTCCAAGTTACACAGTTGCTGCATGAGTCTGGTCAGGTACATACCACAGAGGGCATGATACTCTATGATGGGTCTGATGAGGGCTAAATACAGTGGTATGGTAACTTCCCTTGACCTAAATGCCATGTCTTTACTAGTAAGTTTACAACATAGAAATATTTTCTTAATATCTTGAACACATGGTGATAAAAGGCTAAGATACTATCTACATGAGTTCCCAGATCCCTGACTACATTCAACTCTTAGGGGTGTTTAATTGATGACATAGTTTTCCAGACTGGCTGACCTCTCAAAACGATACTATAATGCATTTCATGGCATTGAGTTTTAAGCTATGTCTTTGGCACAACTCATTTATCTGTGTTAGACATTTCTGTAGGTTATTTGCATCTTTGGAGGATTCAATGACTGCTTTCATTTTGCAATCACATCTGCGAACCCGGCCAACCAGAGGCTTTTAGATGCCAAAGAGGAGTGAGGTCCAACATGGATCCCTGAGAGATTCCATTGTTGACTGACCACTTTGTGGAGGTGGTCTCTCTAATTCTAACCTCCTGGGTCTTACCTGTGAGCCAACTGGCTGTCCAGCACATTATATAGGGGTTTATGCCTGATTTCATAAGATTTCTTAAGTTTCTTATAAATTCCTGAGTGGGGCATTGTATCAAATGCCTTAGCCAGATCAAGGTAGACAGTATGTATAATTTTACCCTCATCCATTGCCTTGGCAACATCTTCAAAGAAGTCCACCAGGTTCAGTAAGCATGACCTTTGACAAAGCCAGATTGGGATGGATCCAGGGTCTGCATGTCTCCAATGTCCTTTTTGATCATTTCCATGGTAATTCTTTGCATGGTTTTGTAAATAAGACTAGCCAAACTAATGGATTTGTAGTTTCTGGGATCTGTTAAAGGTCTGCCCTTATGGAGTGGAATGACTGTTGCAGCGGCACAAAGCCTGTTTTCAAAGTGTTTTGAGATTATAGTTAAACAGTGACTCCATTGCCCTGATAAGGGATATTTTAGACTTTTCAGGAGGCATCCCTGGATATTATCAAGGCCCACTGAGGCTGTGATCTTGGCCTTAGTGAGCACAGCCAGGACATGCTCTCTGTTTATAGTTGGAGGGGTTATCTTTGAGGACATTTTTTGGGAATTGGCTAGGGTGAGTGGGGAGTAAAGCTGGAAATGGCTGTACCTATATTTTTGTATTGGATCGTGTCTTGGAGCTTATCTCCCCGGGCCTCTACTGAAAATGGATATATCCAGTTAGACTAGCCCGGTCAACAAATGTAAAATAAAATAAAATAAGAATAAAATAAAACTGAATTTGTCAGCCAACAGATTTGCTATATCTCCCATGTCAGTGAATGTGGCACATTTAACCATCAGTATGGCACACTGCTCTGTGTTGTCTTTGAGGTTTCTGACAAAGCTGAAGAAAGTCTTATTGCACAGGAGGCTATCTTAACCTCAGAATTGGGTTACTTTGACTTAATTAGCCCTCTTTGTTGCCTGTATAGTTTAATGCAAGAGTTCTTATCTTTATGGGAGTTAATGATTTTAGGCATGATTTTTTTTTTCTTTTGTTGTATAGGTTCATAGGTTCATAGGTTGGTACTAGGCTATTGGCCCAATGGCCTATACAAACCTAGCTATAACAATTCCCTGGCTATTTCTTCCCACAATATTTACTTCCCTGGACCCCTGTCTAGCAGGGCGACTGACGTGATCCCTGGGGTGAATTTCTTTTGTCCCACCCAATCGTCAAGGTTTCTTTTGAAGAGGGCCAAAGAGGCATTCTGCTTGACATGTATGGGCAGTCTATTCTAGAGTCTGCGGAGTCTCTGGGTCAGGAACCTATCCCTCCAGCATGTTTTATTCATTGTGAAGACAAGGTTTAGATCCCTGTACTGTGAGGCTCTGAGGGATTGGGATTTCTTTAAGTGTAGCATGTCCATGGGTTTGACATGGCCTTGTATGTTAAGCAGAGATTGCCTCTGAGTAGACGATATGCAACAGAGTATAGCTGTAGTTTTTTAGACTGTCAGCATAGGACATCTTCTTTAGGCCTGTGATTGTTTTAGTGAGGTATTTCTGCGGCCTTTCCAGCTGTTGCAGATGTCTTGAGATCTACATACCAAACGGGGCATTGTACTCTATAACGGGTCTAATGAGGGATGAGTACAGTGGGATAATGACCTCCTTTTTTCTGGATGAAAAGCCCTTAGTGATGAGGTGTGTCACATAGAAGAATTTCCTGATTGTTGTGGCAATGTGGTTATCGAAGGTGAGACTACTGTCCACCTGTGTCCCTAGGTCTATTATCACACTTTCGGTGTTTAGCATACTGCCACCTATGTGGTAATTCATGGATACATGGTTTTTCCCAAAGGGGATAACTATACATTTCTTGGCACTGAGCTTGAGCCCATGGCTCTGGCACTAAGCATCTGTTTCTGTAAGGCCCTTTTGTAGAGTATCCACATCATTCGGGATTCAATAATGGCTCCTAGTTTGTAGTCATCTGCAAACTTTGTTAGCCAGAGTCCCTTAGTGTTGGCCTGTACTTCAGAGAAGTAGATGCCAAACAAGAATGGTCCCAGGACTGAACCCTGAGGTACTCCATTTGTCACTTATCTGGAGCTGGATTTGGAGTTGGCTGCTTTTACAGTTTGGGTTCTGTGAATAAGCCAGTTGGCTACTCATCGAGTGATGTAGGAATTAATGCAGAGCTTAATAAGTTTATCCATGATTCCAGAGTGGGAGATGGTGTTGAAGGCCTTGGCAAGGTCCATATAGGCTGTGTGGACCTCCTTACCCTCGTCCACAGCTCTGGAGACTGATTCAAAGAAGTCAATCAGGTTAATATCCTGTTTAATTTTGAATTCCACCATGGGACTTGTTTTTGGAGTTAGTTATAGGCTTACTTCTGGAAGATACAGTAGCCTCTATACAGCCATGGAAATGGTTGCGCAGGGTTTCTGTGAACAATTCTGCATAGGCTGTGGTGGCCTCTGTGTTTGGGGGGCTTTAAATATTGATTTGACAAACTATCACTTAATAAAAGCTTTTTTGCCTTTAAATAGTTCTTGACTGTTACTGGGTTACTGGCATTACTAAGTTGATTTAGATTTCGAAGGAGACAGCTGGAGGGATCTTACCAGAGAGGTTGTAACATTGCAGGGGGTGCAGCTTTCTCCCATATTGGTGATGATAAGATCCAGTATGTTCAAGCCATTAGTTGGCATCTGCACTAAATAGTCAAGCATGTTGGCATTTATGAAGTCTAAGAATCGTGAAGAGCACCACTGTGCTTTTAGTCATATTCAGTTATCTCAGGTTATTCATGGTGAATAAGTAAATGTGAAAGTGTTTAAAAAAAAAACCTTGCTTTCATCAAATAGTTAAATTTGCTAAAGTTACTCCTTAAATATGTGAGAAGTAAATCGTGAAAGTCTAAGGGCTCATTTAGTTATAGACATTTTCAAGTTTTATAAATGAGCACAG
>NC_056729.1:1932411331-1932431331 GCF_019279795.1 Protopterus annectens | reverse complement strand
ATCGGTGAATTCCCTTGGACGCTTAACAACACTGTTGAATGAGGCAAGTAATCCTCTATTAACAGCAGATATTAATATTCTTGAACGAATTGATGTACAGAGTTTACCAATAGAGAAAGAAATTTTATCAAAACAACTAAAACGCAGTATAGAGAACAATATGTTTAAATTCAAGAGATTTCAATGCCAGCGCCACCACCTTGAGGCGAGCATTGAATGCAAGGTTATACCTAGAGGTCTGCGCGTTCTTAACATGCCGACTTACGGCAGCGCATATCCAGACCTGTTACTTAAATGGCAGCGAATTAACCTCAAAACCAGCATGGAATATTTGCAATTACTTGTCGACTACTTTAAACCCATTGAGAATGAACTAAAAAACACCATTATTGATGAAGAGAACAACTTGACTGATTTGTGTGGCTCAGACATGACTGAACTATTCATGCATGAATTATTGGACAGAATTGTAAGGTATGAAACTAACTTGTTGACTGTTAAAAAGAGAAAGTTAATAAGGGATAAAGACGATTTTGCCAGGAACAATGTATTTGTCTGGCCCAAATATGCAGCTCCAAACACAGTTTTGAATGAGCGCAATGAATCCAATAGAGTCGATATAACAGCTGACAAAAACACAGATCAATTCTGTTCTGCTACCAACAAACAGAAAGCTCAGACAAATTTAGCCAACAATAAAGTTCATAACTCTAGATTTCCAGCATTAAATAAACAAGACTCAAGCACAACTAACTTAGAAAGCACTGACAAGGGTGTTTCCAATGACACAACAACGCGTACCAAATTGATTGAAGGGGCAGGTATATCCTCTCCTGTCACTTCCATATATTTTACACCGGCAGAATCCAACGCCGGCCATGCTGATGATGCAGTTTTTAACCGAACCAGTTTGGCAGTCCGACGGAAGATACAGCTAGATAGACTGAATCCAAGTAAGGTTGACGATGAATTCCTTCCCTGTGTTCCTTTTCTGATCCGAATGGGACGGAAACGCTCTCTGGAGCAAGATTTTCAAAAAGGAGCCAAGAGAAAAGAACCGATGAGAGAGAATCAGAACCAGCAACACAAAAGGAACTGGTCTCATTTTCACTAGTGTATAATATATCTCATCACAACTTAACTGAAGCTGAGACCTCCTTTTTAAACAAAGGCATAGGTTTCATACCCTCCACCAATATTGACATCAGTGAAGTTCTCATAGCTGTGAGGCTTTTCATTCGTAACATTGGCCTCAAGCTTTTGTTTGGGGATGCCAACAGTACAAACAACACCTTCAAAAAGAAAAGTACTTTTTGTCCGCACGTACCTCCTGCTTTAGAGGTCTTTCTAAAGGCCATAGAAGATGACCTCTATAATGGCTTTGAAGACCATAGTTCTATAGCCAACGATAACCTGACGGCAGATGAGCGTAGAGCTCTCAGCGACTTGAAAAACAATGACTGTATCATCGTCAGACCTGCCGACAAAGGAGGTCAGATTGTTGTAATGGACCGTACGTTTTATATTGACTCTATGCTAGCGATGTTAAATACAGAGGCTTATTCAGTTGTGTCAACTGATTGTATTAATGTGATTGCACATAGCATTAACAACATGCTTGAAGAATGTAAATCTTTGAATTTAATGACGGTTGAGTTATTTAATTACTTTAAGGTGGACTTTCCATTGACACCCAGGATTAATGGACTCCCAAAAATACACAAAAATGCTTTAGTACCACCATTTAGACCCATTGTAGCTGGTTCTGGTTGGCTCACTGAGCCAATGTCCATATACCTGGACTCCAAGTTGAAATTAGTCCTAGGCAAACATGAACACATACTTAGTGATACAGGAAAATTCTTAACAGATCTCCGTCAAGTTGTTAGCACAGTCAGAAATATACATGGCACAATCCTTGTGACCATGGATGTGGTGTCGCTATTTACTTGCATTCCCAATATTGAAGGGGTGCAAGCAGTCAGGACACTATTAAATGAACACTACACACAGAATGAAGGAGACTTTTATGTCTTCTGCTTGAAACTGTATTAGAGAATAACATCTTTATTTTTCAAGAGAAATGTTACAAACAATTATGTGGAGTAGCCATGGGCACAAGTTGTGCTAACTCTTATGCAAATCTCGTCATGGTCGCCTGGGAGAGGGAGGTCTTGCTCAATCATCCACACATCTCCTTTTACAGGAGATTTGTGGATGACCTCTTCTTCCTATGGAAGGGCTCCAGGACTGAGCTGCAAGAGTTTTTGTCTAGTATCAATAGCAAGGAAAGTTATCTGAGATTCACAATGGAAGCCTCTGAGACATCAATTAATTATCTGGATGTGAATATATATTTTACAAATGAAGGTCTTTGTACCAAGTTACACAGAAAAGAATGCTACAAACCCAGCTATTTACACAGAGACAGTATGCACCCCCAGCGGACGTTCAGTAACATAGTTATTGGTCAGGGTCTTAGGACCTCTAGATTATGTTCGAATGAATCAGTTTATAAAAATGAACTTGAATTGTTGAGGGATAGCTTCATAGCCAGGGGCTATGATCGAAATGAAGTAGATAAGTTATGTGGTACTACTGAGAGGCATAGACGAACCAAAGGCAGACCGTATTATTCCTTGAGTACTGATAGAACAACAGCCAAAAGATCTAATCAGACTCTATCATTGACTTTACCATACAGTCGAAACCAGCAGACAATACACAACATAATATGTCAGCACTGGGGTATACTAATGACTAATGATCAAGTTAAGCAGATTGTTGGAAATTGTCCCTCTTATACTTATAAAAATTTAAAAACTTTGAAACAACACTTATGCTTTCCTAATCTAATGACAAACACAGACCTGCAACCTTTTTGCTTGGGGAAGGGTACCTCCAAGTGTGGCAAATGTGCGCAATGTCCCCACATAGATGAATCTAGATATTTTAGAAACTCGAATAATGGGAGACTCTGGGAGATCAGATGCCACGCTTCATGTGAAACACGCAATGTGGTTCATGTGGCATGTTGCCAAGTATGCTTCAAAATTTTATGTTGGCAAAACCAACAGATCACTTAGAGAGAGGATACGCGACCATCTATACTGTCTAGCCAGAGGGGAAAACAGCAGTGCTATTTCTAAACACATTCTGATAGAAGGGAGAGAACATTATTTTACTTTCCAGGTCCTACATGTCCAACCCAGTAACATCAGAGGTGGTGACATTACAAACTCCACGGAAGAAGCGGAGATCCGCTGGATACTTTGGTTGGGGGCACATCGCAACAGAGGCCTTAATGAATCTGTTTCTTTGAAACCGGTTCTGAAGGCTAGGCCACTATAGTTAGTTAGATAAGTGAATGGACTCTTATTCATATATAGTATTCATTGCGCTTATAATATTTGTACATATTGTTTGTATATTCTGGATGTATTTACTTTTAGTATCCGATTGTTATTACTATTATCTTTGGACAAATAAATTTTTGTTAGTATGTATGGCATACAAAGGTTCAGCATATAGATGTTGGGATATGCCTATCACTACTAACACACATTTTTTGCATACATTGTGTTTTTACGAGGAGATTCATTTCAGCTTTATTACTTAATCATCTACTTTTGAATGACTAGATCCTTTTAGAAAGTAGTATACTCCTTCAATATGCTCGTAAGATTTTTTGTATGCTATGATAGTTATATATCTTTGCTTAGATTCATAAGTGATGGTTTGATTCTGTTTTTAGTAATTTATTATTTTTATCAAACTATTTCTTGTTGTACTAAATATGAAAGAATTTTCATGTAATAAAATTTTATATTTGAATATAGTATAATATATAAATATATGTAATGAAAAATTTTAAACATGTTTTTAAATACTTACATCTATATAAGCTTATCGCTTTAAAATTTAGACAGGATTTTGTATAAAAGAAGCCATGATGTCATGTCCTGTTATCTAAACGTCTGAGGAAGCGGAGAAATCCGTGAAAGCGCTAACGTAATAAAGTTTTGAGTGTTTTATACACTGTGGTCATCATTATACTTTTGAAGATATCAGCACATTAATGGTGTAACTATCATGCTTGCTTGTGCTTTGTGGTCAGTACAGCATGCTGGAGTAAAAGTGACTCTGTTATTTAATCGTTGGATACATCTATCACGATATTTTGGTTGGACGCAATTTGTTTCTTGGATTGTTGACTGGGAAGCAGCGTTTTATTTGGTCGATACCTTCTTTCGTACTGGGTATTTGGATTTTTTGGATCTACGTTTGGTTGGGGCAATCGTTTTTAATATATATATATATATATATATATATATATATATATATAGACATATGCATATATATATATATATATATATATATATATATATATATAGACATATGCATATATCTATATAGATACATGCATGTATCTCTTTACTCATACATATGCAATTGTTAACAAAGAGGCAGTCAGGAGTTGCAATAGCAAACCAAAAGGCATCAGAAGCATTCTACCAGATTCTGGAAAGTAACTCAGTAGATGATACAAAGAAACTATATCAGGTTGCAAGACAAAGACAGAATGATAAAAAAGTTAGTCAGACACCATTCCCAATTGATGCCGGCAACAACCTGCTCACCAGTCCACAGGACATCAAAAACAGATGGAAGGAATATATCCAACATCTTCTGAATGAAGAAAAACCCACATAAGCTGTATTGCCTCAGATAAGGCCTACATTGAAAGAAGAGGAGTAACAAACCATATAAGAAGTAAGAGCAACACCAAGGAAAATGAAGTCATGGAAAGTGGCAGGCTCGGATATGATCACAGCAGACATGATAAAAATGTTGGGTAAGATAGAGGAGAAGGAGCTGTTGAAGGTATTTAAAGCAGTATGGAGAGAAAGGCATCCCAGATGGCTCCAGAATAAGCATTCTAGTGCCAGTGTTCAAGAACAAAGGGGACTATCACAACTGTGGTCAGGACAGAGGTATCAAAATCCTGTCACACTGCATGAACTAGTGAAAGTTCCGGAGACTAATAAATGAATACACATTGTAGTAGACAGTAATGGAGATTAGCAGCTTGGATTCAGATCAGGATGCAGCACAATCAACCCATTGTTTGCAGTGAGACAGATAGCTGAGAAGAAGCTAGAGATAAGGAAATACTCCAAATGTGCTTTCCTGGGCTTGGAGTAAGTGTATAACAAAGTCCCAAGAAAGCTAGCTTTGGGAGTCCTGCAATGGTTCAAAGTTTTAGAAATATTGGCAGCATTATTGCAAGCTATGCACAAGGATTAAATGATCTATGTACAAGCAGTGCTTCATCTCACATAGGAGTAGGTGTGCATCAGGGTTCAGCTTTGAGCCAACTGCTGTTGATACCAATGATGGACTACATTGACAAAAAGGTCAGAGGAGACAGATCAACAAAGTTCCTGTGGCATTACAGACAGACTCTGAGCAAGAACTTTAGCAAAGGATAGGGGAATGCAATGCAAAACTGAAGGCACATGTGATGAATAGTATAGATAAAATAGCTTTAATGACAGCAAATGGGAGAAATCAGAAGAAGATGAGAACCGAGGTAGAAGGGAAAATAATGTTACAGGTTAACGGTGTCAATGTAGATTGATGTCGATGAAGTGCCTATGATGGGTGGAAGGATGCACACCCTGGGACAGATGAAGAAATTTAGACAGAAGAGCAGAAGCTAAAATAGCTCCAATTGCAGAAAAAGTCAGAGAGAACATATTACAGTGGTTTAGGCACATGTGCAGAAAGGTAGAAGACAATATAGTCAAGAAGATTTGGGACAGACAGGAAGAAAGTAAGAGGAAATGAGGACATCCAACAAAGAGGAGGAGAGACTGTTTGACAGAAGATCTGTGATAGTCAGGCATGAGTCTGAAAGAAGGTACGAACGTGGATTTGAATAGAGAGAAATTGTGACAGTTGACATGACACCCCGACCTTATGTAAAAAAAAATGATGACATATACATTTGCATTTCTGCACAAATGCATGTCAGTACATAAACATACCTCTGGTGAGTTATTGTTTACAGATATGTTTATGCCTGCTCATAGGTTCATAGGTTCATAGGTTCATACTAGGCTATCTGCCCTAGGGCATTTATAAGCCTAGCCAGAGTGTGTTTGGCTTTCGCCACCCATTTTAAATTAATTTTGCTATGCCCTTTTTCGAGGTTAGTATACTGTGCCTCTGTCTAACAGTGACACAGAAGTGATACCCGGGGTAAACCTAAGATCTCCCATCCACTCATCAAGATTCCTCTTGAAGAGAGTCAATGAGGGACTCTGCCTAACCTGGACTGGGATTTTATTCCAGAGTGAAGGGAGTCTCTGGGTTATGAATCTGTCCCTCCAGCATGTCCTATTTATTTCAGTGTTGAGGTTCAAGTCTCTCGAGTGCGTAGCTCAATGGGATTTGGATTTTCTGAGGTGCAGCATGTTCATTAATTCCAGGTTGGACATGGCTTTATACGTCAGGCACAGATTGCCTCTGAGCAGGCGGTATGCCACTGAGTAGAGCTGGAGTTTCTTTAACCGGGCAGCATATGGCATCTGTTTGAGCCCTTTGATCCTCTTGGCGAGGTACTTTTGGGGTATTTCCAGTTGCTGCAGGTGTCTGTTAAGGTACATCCCAAAAGGGGCATTGTACTCAATTATGGGTCTGATGAGGGATGAGTAAAGAGGCACGATGACCTCCCCTAATATAGATGTGAATCCCTTCATGATTAGATGGGCTATATAAAATGTTTTTCTAACCACTTTGGCCACATAGTTGTCAAATGAGAGATTGCTATCAACTTGGGTCCCCAGGTCCCTAATTACTTCTTCTGTACTTAATGGATTACCACCTATGTGGTAATTTGTGGGCACTTTGCTTTTGCCAAAGGGGATGACTATACACTTTTTGGCATTTAGCTTGAGGCCATGACTCTGGCACCAGTTGTCTGTTTCTATGAGGACCTTTTGGAGGATGCTTGTGTCGGCTGGAGAGTCGATTATGGCGCCCAGTTTGCAGTTATCTGCGAACTTGGTCAGCCACAGTCCTTCTGTATTGGCCTGTACCTCCGAGAAATATACACCGAACAAGAGAGGTCCCAGGACTGAGCCTTGTGGGACGCCACTTGTAACTGGTTTGGAGTTTGACATGGCTCCAGCAATTCTAACCATGTGGGTTCTGTCCTTGATCCAGTTTGCAACCCATCTAGTGACATAGGGGTTTATATTTAAGCTGGTGAGCTTATCTATAATGCCTGAGTGGGGTATTGTATCGAAGGCTTTTGTGAGGTCCAGGTAGGCTGTGTGGACCACCTTCCCCTCATCAATGGCCTTGGTGACTGTTTCAAAGAAATCAACCAGGTTTAAGAGTCAGGATCTGCCCTTAACAAAGCCAAACTGGGTGGGATCCAGTGTCTGTAGGTCCCCAATATCTTTATTTATGAGGTCCATGATGATCCTTTCCATAGCTTTGCAGACCAAGCTAGTCAGGCTTATGGGGCGATAGTTTCCAGGATCCGTTGAGGCACCACCTTTGTGGAGAGGGACCACTGTTGCTGTACACCACTCTTTGGGTACATATCCTGTAGTAAGGCTGAGATTGAACAGTAGTTTTATGTTTGGGTTTAGCTCTTCTTGGAGTTCATGTAGGACGCAGCCCGGGACACCATCAGGTCCCATTGATGCTGTGTTTTTTGCTTTGGAGAGGGCGGCTCTTACTGAGCATCTGAGATGTCAGGGGGGCAGCACTCTGCTGGGATAGATATTTGCCCTTTTGGTGGGGGGGGAGAAGTTTGCGCTGAACCTGTCAGCTAGGATGTTGGCAATGTCTGTGGGTTCGATGTATTTTTTGTCATTTTAGAGTAATTCTGAGCATATCTGGGAATTCCCACCCAGGTTCCTAACATAACTAAAGAAAGCCTTGTGATTATCCTTAGTGTCCTGTGCAATTATTCTCTCGAAGCTGGCCTTAGATGATTTTATGAGTGCCCGTAATTTTTTGCTAATACTGATCAGAGATGCCTTCCCTTTTTGGGATTTTGCTCTATCATGTAGTAGCTTCCTCCTTCTATTGTATAGTTTGTTTATGGCTGGGGTCCACCAGACAGGATGTCTGCCTTTGGAGGATTGGGTCTTGGTTTTATTTGGGATTGCATGATCCATGCATTCCTAAAGGTGTTCATAGAATGCGTTTATAAAGGATTCTGTGGTCTGGGCCGTATTTTCCACAGGCTCGGGGGCTTTGAAGGATTCCACCTCGGTTTTGAGGAGTGTGAAATTTGCTTTAGAGAAGTTTTTCACTGTGGTTTTCTGGGCAGGGGGTGGGGTCGGGATGTGAATATCCAGTGAGATTAGTTTATGGTCTGATCTTACCAGTGAGGGATACACTTCTGGCCTGGAGCATAGAGTCCCCATGTTGGTAATGATCAGGTCCAGTATGTTATTCCCTCTTGTGGGAGTGGTAACAAGTTATTCCATAGCATTTGAGTGTATAAATTCTAGGAATCTTTGGGCTAGGGTGTTGGAGCTAGAGTAATGCTCCCAGTCTATGTTTGGGTAGTTGAAGTCGCCCAATATAATGGTGTTTGGAGAGACCTTCATATTTTCCATTGTTCTCAGGAAGGCCGAGTGGGGTTCCTGGGTTTGGGAGGGTGGTCTGTAGCAGGCTATAAACTGGAAGGCAGTTTTACCCACTGTTAGTTACACATGGATAGTCTCTGATGCTTCGTGCTGTGCCACCGACCTGGAGGTGTGGGTATCTTTGACGAATATTGATACTCCCCCTCCTTTTGTGGTTCGGTCCAGGTTTTTGGGCTGAAAAGCATGGTATGAGGTATAACCAGGTAGTGCTGGGGTGCTCTCTGGAGCCTTGAACCAGGTTTCTGTTACTGCACAGATATTGATGTTCTCCATGCTAAGGAGAGTTTCGAGTGCATGCATCTTGAGGTTTATACTTCTGGCATTTAGTATTACTCTTAGTTTCTTATCCCTTGTAATACCTATGGAGGTGGCTTTGTCTTTTGAGCCTTGCCTAAAAAAGGCACTATGGGGGAAGCAAGAGTCTTTGCCAATATCCAAAAGCCCAGGGGTGACAGGTGCAAGCTGTCCCTAGCAAAGCATCGTGGTTTGTCAAGCATATCATCCCAGGCTGACAGGCATTGGATCCCCTTTGAATGACACCAATACTTAAGCCAATTGTTGAAATTGATCATCTTGTCTTCATATTATGGCATCATTCTTGGTGAGGGTAAGATGCTACTCAAGGTCAGGGTCATACCGGCCTGGGCTACATGCTCAGAGAGCTCATCTATGTCTCCTTTCATGTAGTCCAGGGAGGTACATCTCAGGTCATTCACACCAGCATGGACAATGACCGAGTCATATTTGTACTTGCCTTGGAGTGACCTGAGTGCTTGTGCTATGTGGCGGATCCTAGCGCCCAACAGGCAGCTCACCGTGACCTTCTCCTTCTTCAGCCTGGTGAGCGGGACGTCAGTGTGCCTGACGATAGAGTCACCTATTACAAGTGTATCAGGTGTGTTGTTTAGCCTTAAGGGCTGTGACTGTTCGGCACACTGGCTTTGTGAGCTATGTGTTGCACGTGTTTTGTTTTGGGGTAGCGGTTGCTTGGGTGTCTGCTTTGGAGGTCTCTGCTGCTTAGGCAGATTTTTATTTAGAGCCTCCGGGCATGTTTTTGTGTGTTTATGTGTTTGGTTTGCTGTCGTGGTAGGTCTATGTGAGGCTGGAATATTAGTGAGTGTGGTTTCCTTCTCCTCCTGACTGGTTACGCCAGTACTGAGTTGAGAGAGCTTAGCCTCCAGTTTGGCTATATGGTTGCATCTCTCACTTGTTGGAATTTGTTGGGAGGAGAAGAGGGTTGTCTGTGTACATGAGGCAGTTGTAACATTGCCTCAAGATTCCCAGATTCACCCGCTGGACCAGAGAGGAGATTGACAACTGACCTTTGGACATGCTAGAATAGTAATGGGAATTCCTTTATAATTGAAAAAAAGGGCCAATGGGGAACAAGCAACATACCTTTGGATTACATATACAAAAATATTTGCACTTACATAAACATTTCTTTGTACATTTACCTGCATTTATGCAATTTTATATGGCATGTGTTTTAAACCTATTTTGATAAGATTTAAAAATTGTAAGGATACTATAGAAATCTGGCCTTCTTACTGTCACCTAGTCTACCCACTCAGCCACTCAAAGGATAGGGGCCAGGTCTTTGCCTTTGTAGGTCATAAGAATTGCAGCAGCATTGCAGCCAAGGTGGGCGATTCCAGTCACAGATGACAGGTGCTCATCCGACTGTTGCCAGATATCAATTATTTTCAACTCTGTGCTGCATACCGATGACTCTTTTTTTTCCAGGTATGAAATCCTTTAGAGGTATACCATGATTTTGATCTCCTTGTCAGACCAACTTGGAGAACAGTCTCATCTTCAGATAATGATGAATTTAAGTTCAAGGCTGTAGTTCACATGATTGGAATCACTACCTTTGGGGCGGGTCATCAGCATAACCAATTATGGAGGATAAGCATGAATTTATACATCAAGATTATACAGACGCAACTTTAGCAGGCTCCATTTTCTGTTAGAATAGGGACATTTAATATTTATTAGGCTTGCTTCTGTGTTCAAGAGGACATCTTGGCTCAGCATAGATGTGACCAGCTAGTTAACATCTACCCATTGCCTAGTTATGTGGATTTTTGAATTAAACACATACATTTTACTGTTCTTCACAAAAAAAACATAACTAAGCCTAATTTGCATACACAATACACACATGAGCTTGAATTTAAGTAAATAACTTTAAGACTGACATATAAAGTTGTGATCACTTGGGATAGATAGCAAATTGTCTTATTCCCTTCAATGGAGCTCAGGAAGTTTGCAAGGTAACTTCCATTGGGGGAGCTTAAACCTTTTGACAGAATCAAATTAAGTTCTCACATTTTAAACAAATCTTTATATGTCTGGAACCATAGGGGTTATGAAAGAAGTATAAATGGCAAACACTTTAGTACAAGCCTGGTCTGTAAGGCCATGGAATGTATCATCATGGACCTCATAAACAAAGACATCAGTAATCTCCAAACTCTGGACCCTACCCAGTTTGATTTTGTAAAAGCAGATCATGTCTCCTAAACTTGATTGACTTCTTTGGAGCCATCACCAAAGCCATAGATGAGGGTAAGGTGGTTCACACAGCTTATCTAGATCTCGCCAAGACTTTTGACTCCATCCCCCACTCTGGAATTATAGATAAGCTCACTAAACTAGATATAAATCCCTATGTCACAAGATGGTTTGCCAACTGGCTCATGGACAGAACCCACACTGTGAAAGTAGCAGACTCCAAATCCAACTTCAGACCAGTGACAAGTGGAGTACCATAGGATTCAGTCCTGGGTCCTCTCTTGTTTGGTATCTACTTCTCTGAAGTACAGGCTAATGAAGTTTGCAGATGATTGCAAACTAGGAGCCATAATCGAAACTCCTAATGATGTGGACATACTACAAAAGAGCCTCACTGAGACAGATGCCTGGTGTCAAAGCCATGGCCTGAAGCTCAATGCTAAAAAGTGTATTGTCATCCCCTTTGGTAAAAACTCTGGAACCATGAACTACCACATAAGTGGTAGTCTACTTAACGCCAAAAGTGTGATAAGAGACCTTGGGACACAGGTGGACAGTAATCTCTCCTTTGATAATCACCACCATGGTCAGGAAATACTTTTACGTGGCTCACCTCATCACAAAAGGTTTTGCATCCAGAAAAAAAGAGGTCATTGTTCCCCTCTACTCATCACTCATTAGACCCATTATAGAGTACAATGTCCCTTTTGGTATGTACCTCACAAGACATCTACAACAACTGGAAAGGCCACAGAAATACCTCACAAAGAGGATTACTGGCCTCAAACAGATGCCCTATGCAGACTGTCTCAAAAAACTCCAGCTTTACTCCATCGGATATCGCCTACTCAGAGGCGATCTCTGCCTAACATACAAAGCTACGTCAAACCCAGAGCTGTTGGACATGCTCCACTTAAAGAAATCCCAATTGGTCCGAGCTACAAGTCTCTAGGGACCTAAACCTTGTCACCACAATAAACAGAACATTCTGGAGGGATAGATTCCTGTCCCAGATACTTCCCATACTCTGGAACAGACTACCTATCTATGTCAAACAGAGCTCCTCATTAGCACTCTTCAAGAAAAGTCTTGATGATTGGATGGGAAATAAGAAATTCACCCGAGGGATCACTTCTGTGGCTCTGCTCGACAGGGGCACAGGAAAATAATTTTCTTGGGTGGCGAAAGCAAGGGTACCTTTTTTGCTAGGCTTATATAGGCCCTAGGGCTAATAGCCTAGGACCTACCTAAAAACCTATGAACCTATGAACAAACTATTTTTATAGTGGTAGTGTTCTTTAGGTTCTAGGTCTTAAACCAAATTTTATAAGTCACAATAAACACAGTAACTATTACATTTATAGTACTTTGTAAACATCTTACAATATCTGAGCAACCACTCAAGTTGCACACATACTGTCAGCAGCATTTTATTCATCTGGTTGAGAGCTTCCATATAAGGCTAAGGATTTCTATTTGTGTTACTTGGCTGTTGAGATATTTAGAAAAATGTGAAAATTATATCTATTTAAATTAATATTATAAAAACAACAGTTAATATCTATTTACCTGTATTGAACATAGGTCAAATATCAATGCAGTTGAGTTTTCCATTGTGTAAACTTTACAATGCATTCTTTTAAACCCATGTAAATAGCATGGTTTTGGAATTTTTGATAGGTTCATAGGTTCATAGGTTCATACTAGGCTATCTGCCCTGGGGCAATTATAAGCCTAGTCTGATTCTGTATGGCTTACGCCACCCCTTGATTTGAGTATACTGTGCCCTTTTTAAGGTTTAGTTTACTGTGCCTCTGTCTAATAGTGACATGGGAGTAATCCCTGGGACAAACCTACGATCCCCATCCACTTATCGAGATTCTTCTTGAAGAGATTCAGTGAGGTGCTCTGCCTCACATGAACTGGAATTCTATTCCAGAGCGAAGGGAGCCTCTGGGTTATGAACCTGTCCCTCAAGCAAGTTCTATTTATTTCTGTGCTGAGGTTCAAGTCCCTTGAGCATGTGGCTCTAAGGGATTTAGATTTACTGAGGTGGAGCATGTCCATTAATTCTGGATTTGACATAGCTTTGTATGTCAGGCATAGATCGCCTCGAAGTAGGCGGTATGCAACTGAGTAGAGCTGGAGTTTTTTTACCCGAGTGGCATATGGCATCTGTTTGAGACCCTTGATCCTCTTGGTGAGATACTTTTGGGGTCTTTCTAATTGCTGCAGGTGTCGGGTAAGGTACATCCCAAAAGGGGCATTGTATTCTATGATGGGCCTGATGAGGGTTGAATAAAAGGGCATGATTACCTCTCTTGATCTAGATGTGAAACCCTTCGTGATGAGGTGGGCAGTGTAGAAAGTCTTTCTAACCACTTTGGCAATGTAGTTTTCAAAGGAGAGATTGCTATCAACTTGGGTCCCCAGGTCCCTAATAACTTTCTCTGTACTTAATGGGTTTCCACCTATGTGGTAATTTGTGGGCACATTGTTTTTGCCAAAGGGTATGACTATACATTTTTTGGCATTTAGCTTTAAACCATGGCGCTGGCACCAGTTATCTGTCTCTGTGAGACCTTTTTGAAGGATGTTTGTGTCAGCTGGAGAGTTGATTATGGCGCCCAGTTTGCAGTCGTCTGTGAACTTGGTGAGCCATAGTCCTCCCACGTTTGCCTGTACCTCGGAAAAGTATTTACCAAACAAGAGTAGTCCCAGGACAGAACCCTGTGGGATGCCACTTGTGACCGGTTTCGAGTCTGACATGGCTCCAGCAACTCTCACTCTGTGGGTTCTGTCTTTGAGCCAGTTTACACC
Organism: Protopterus annectens; assembly: GCF_019279795.1. NCBI lineage: Eukaryota > Metazoa > Chordata > Ceratodontiformes > Protopteridae > Protopterus > Protopterus annectens. The sequence continues at coordinate 1,932,417,316 of NC_056729.1, read as the reverse complement.
CATCTTGTGACATAGGGGTTTATATTTAAGCTGGATAGCTTGTCTATGATGCCCGAGTGGGGTATTGTGTCAAATGCCTTTGCAAGGTCCAGATAGGCTGTGTGGACTACCTTCCCTTTATCTATGGCTTTGGTGACTGTTTCAAAGAAGTCAACCAGGTTCAAAAGGCAGGATCTGCCCTTGACAAAGCCGAACTGGGTAGGATCTAGTGTCTGTAGGTCCCCAATGTCTTATGAGCTCCATGATGATCCTCTCCATAGCCTTGCAGACTAAGCTAGTCAGGCTTATGGGGCGATAGTTTCCAGGGTCCGTAGAGGCTCCACCTTGTGGAGTGGGACCACTGTTGCTGTACGCCATTCTGTGGGCACATATCCTGTAGTGAGGCTGAGATTGTATAGCTGTTTTATTTGAGGGATTAGTTCCTCTTGTAGTTCATGTAGGACGCAACCTGGGACGCCATCTGGTCCCATGGAAGCAGTGTTTTTTGCTTTGGAGAGGGCAGCCTTCACTTGAGCATCTGAGATGTTTGGGAGACAGTCCTCTGCCGGGATAGATACTTGCTCTTTTGGGGGGGGGGGGGTGGAGAAGTTTGCACTGAACCTGTCTGCCAGGATATTGGCGATGTCTGTGGGTTCAGTGTATTTTTTGTCATTTAGAATCAACTCAGAACAAGTCTGGGAGTTGCATCCCAGGTTTCTAACATAACTGGAAAAAGCCTTATGATTGTCTTTGGTGTCCTGTGCAATTTTTCTCTCGAAGCTGGCCTTGGAGGATTTTATGAGGGATTGTAATTTTTTGCTAGTACTGATCAGAGATGCCTTCCTACTCAGGATTTTGCTCTATCATGTAGTAGCTTCCTCCTTCTGTTGTACAGTTTATTTATGGCAGGGGTCCACCAGACTGGACGCCTGCCTTTGGATGATTGGGTCTTGGTTTTGTTTGGGATAGCATGATCCATGCATTCCTGGAGATGTCTGTAGAATGCATTTATATAGGATTCTGCAGTTTGGGCTGTAGTTTCCACTGGCCCTGGGGCCTTGAAGGATTCCACTTCGGTTTTGAGAAGTGAGAAGTCCGCTTTTGAGAAGTTTTTCACTGTGGTTTTCTGGGCTGGGGGTGGGTCGGGATGTGGACATCCAGTGAAATTAATTTATGGTCTGATCTTACCAATGAGGGATATACTTCTGGTGTGGAGCATAGAGTCCCCATGTTGGTAATGATCAGGTGTAGTATGTTGTCCCCTCTTGTGGGAGTGGTGACTAGTTGTTCCATAGCATTTGAGTTTATAATTTCCAGGAATCTTTGGGCTAAGGTGCTGGGGCTTGAGTAGTGCTCCCAGTCAATGTTTGGGTAGTTGAATTCACCCAATATAATGGTGTTCGGAGAAATCTTCATGTTCTCCAATGTTTTCAGGAAAGCCGAATGGGATTCCTGACTTTGAGAGGGTGGTCTGTAGGATGCTATAAACTGAAAAGCAGTCTTGCCCACTGTTAGTTGCACATGGATGGTCTCCCACACTTGCAATGCCACTAACCTGGAGGTGTGGATATCCTTGATAAATATGGAAACTTCCCCTCCTTTTGTGGTTCGGTCCGGGTTTTGGGGCCAAAAAGCATGATACGAGGTATAGCCTGGTAGTGCTGGGGTGCTCTTTGGAGCCTTGAACCAGGTTTCTGTCACTGCACAGATATCAATGTTCTCCATACTGAGGATGTAAATATGAACAAGCAATATATGACTAAGGGAGTTAACTGCAGAGGGACCTGGAGGCATCACTCGGATGTAACGAGTTAAGAAATCACAAACTTAATTGAGTAAGAAAACAGTAGCAAAAATGTTAGAAATTATTGGGAAGTAGTTGTTATTGATGTTAGATAATGAATAGTAGGAGAATTCTATCATTGATCTGATAGTCAGATGCATAGCTTGTGCAAATAGTGTCATCCACAAATGGGTGTTTTTAACAGTAGCACTAGAAGTGTGTGGGGAGGTAGCCATTATAAAAATGCTTAGACAGCATAAGTACATATTGTTTTCCTGCAATACAGTCTGCTTTAATGGGATATTTAACACAGTGTGCATGGTAAGTGTCTGACACATCTTTTTACACAGTGTAGAACAGTGTACCCCAGTATCTGAGTAGTGTTTTCAATTAATCCTTCACAGGGTCAGCAGCTGAAACATGCAGTTCCACTATACCTGTAATTTTAGAGGATAGCAGCAACAGAATGGCTGCTACTGCTGCCGCTGCCTATGATGATGATGATGATAATGTGTTTTTCTTTACAAGATAGCCTGAGGAAAGTGGCACACAGTTGCCAAGTTATATGGCAGGATCTCAACCCCACAGTATGTTAGTAACTCTGCAGGATATGAGAGATGATCACAAAGTCAAGTAGATAGTGACATTACACTACACTTTAGCAGGGAGAGAACCCATACACTTTAACACCAGTGTCACCATACCCACTGGGACACCTTCTGGATAACAACAGAAATTCAGAGGCAACACTGACATCTTTACAAAGGAGGTGCAAGGTGCAGATGTAGGTCAAAGCTACTCCAGGAAACATATAAAGCATTGGCTGACCAGCAACAAATGTGCTGTCACATTGTCAAGGCTCAATACATTGCCACAGAGTGTCTCCTAGAAATAGTCACAGTCCTCCTGGGCATACATGAGTATTTCTAGCACAGCATGGAAACAGCAGAGAGTAGGGATAATACCATGAACACATTGATCCAAAGTATGGTAGTTCACCAAGCATCCATGTCCCCATCCATTTATACACTGGTAAGGACATACCAGACTTAGAAAACAGTCAGTGTTGGAAAGGAAAGAGGACAGTGTACTGTCTAGATATGTGTAGGCATATCACATCACACTCCAAGTCCTTCTCAAGATAGTAGTGGAAACAGTGGGGGAGAACAAACGCAACAGACTTCATGCAGGTGAAGTCACCTTTCACTTACATGTAGCATAACCTCACATTCAATGTCACAGTCACATAGCACTGTGAGATCAGTGTCTGCATGATCAGCTGCATCAAGTAGGTCATGGCATGACAACATGTCACCATCCAACTCACATGACAGCCCGTCTTCAAGATCATGTGTATCTTCACCCATCCTATCTTTAGGAGATGTTGTATATGAAACTTTTAATATTGAGTTATTGTGATTCATGCTAGACATTTCAGGATATTACAATATGACTACTGCTCAGAGATATTAATGTTTTCCTTAAAAGGCAATGCATTATTAAGAAAATAAAAAAGGAAAAAAAGAAGAAAAAGAACATCCTGCACAACATGTGTAGGTAGAATGTAACCCAGTATGAAGACACTTTACATCTCCATACATTTCATTTCAATAACAGTAACACTTACAATTAAATGAAATATCTGGAAAAAAGCTACATTCCAATATTCAAATTGCACTGATTTATATCATTAATTGCCCATCCATTATCAAGAGTATGAGTTCAGCAATATTATTGCTGACAATTGCCCAGAACATAAAAGAAATATTACACACTATTAAGAGAAACAGTCTTTAAAAATAATAAACCAAGACTGCACGAGTATCCTGCCATGTAAATTAGCACTATTGCCACTTCACCCTCAGCACTGCACAACTGATCATTACTATTTCTGAGGGCACAACTTGTTGTTTATGAAAAAAAAAAAGAAATATGATATGCAGTGCCTAGAGAACAGTAAATCATTTTGACTATACAAAAGTTAAAACTGAGGAAACATTATATAATACAAAAAAAAATGTGATACATTTTTAATTCAAGTGCAAGGTATGAAATAATGCCAAATGCATGTTACATTTAAGTCAGATACTGGAATAATACTTTGTATTAAATATATTACTTAAGGAGATTTAGTATGTGCATACCTAGTTACACTACCTATGCATATTTTTTGTGCAATACAGTTAAAATGTAATTACTCCTTATATGATGCCTTATGACATCATGAACAGTAGTCAGTGAGCACTCAGGCAAGACTTATAAATAATAAAATGAGTAGTGGCTATGGAAAAAATATTTAAAGATAAGATGGAATGTCTGATAAACAGCACAAGTAGATGATGCACCACATAGCTAGCGCACACATAACTACAGGCATCATTTGCACTCTATGTGTTTTTTACAGGAAAGGAAATACTAACCTGAGTGGCATGTTCCATTGTTTTAGACTAGTCAGTGACTGTTTACCTGCACAGCCGTATCACATGCATGTGTCTGCCACATGGGTCCCCCTAGTTCTGCTGACAGCTAGACATCATTAGTCATAGTAGGACTAAAACTGGACATTTCACCACCAGACTGGTGCATGATCGTGTTGTGCAAAATGCAAAATGCAGTCAACTTCCTGCATGTAATAGCTGAGTCATCCTAAAGGGCATTTCCTGACTCATCCTGGCATTTTATTGCTTATCAACATGGCAAACATTCTCTTGATGACAATATAAGTTTGTGATAGGTCTGTATTAAAATGATCTTTCGATACTCCTCTTGGATTTATCATGATGTCATGAGCCATGGCTCCAGTGGATATCTTGCATCTCTTGAAAAAAAAAAAAGAGAGAGAGAGAGAGAGAGAGAAGGGAGAGACAAAGCAATGAAAAATGTGTTTAGTGTTAAGCAATGCATTTTACTCTGAATAACTACTGAAATGCTTAAAAAAATGTTTACACTTACCTACAAGATAACCATTGGGCATCCTATCATACAGGAAGAGGTGTAAAAGTGAGCTATTGTGCCAGATATGGGAATCATCTGCAGTGCCAAGATGGTGGGCAACTACATTGGTGATGTACCACTATGCATCCCACATTACCTGGCAGCTGATGGAATGGTAGGTCTTCCAATTGCAGTACCACTACCACCATGGCCCAGAAGGAACCCTAATTGCAACATGGGTGCAATCTACCACACCAAGAACTTCATTGAAATGTGCCACCCCATAAGAATGCACACGTAGTCCCAACTTGGTCCTGAGATGACACCAGGACATAGATGTACTGATCATGCTAAGAGTATGTTCATAAACTACTGAAGTATCCTCAAAGCAGAAGCTTGTGAGATACTCAACATGTCCCCAGTCTTTCTCTGGAAGGCCCACATGACAAGTATAGGGAGATCCTATGCATATCTTAGTTTCTACATGGATAAGAAGGCTAGGCATCCTCCACATAGCCATGTGGAGACCATACACGCTCAGTAAGCCCACTACAATACCCCTGTCTACTCTAAATCTATCATATATTTCCAGGTAATGAAAATGATGGTGAGTTATTCTCTGTCTATACTCCCACCTTCTTGATCACTGAGCACTGCTGGGTGCAAGTGGTTTTGACTTGGTCAAGTCAAGCATCTCACAATGGGAAATAGCAATTTAGCAGCACGAGAAAGCATCTTCACTGACAGCAAAGTAGATAGAAAAGGCTTGATTCTGCCTTTTATGATAAATCTGAGAATGACACAGAAATGTGTCAAAATATGACTATGAATTGCAAAGAAGCAGGAGAAGGACTTATTAGCATCCAAGGATTTACATAATTTCTCATTAACATCTCGTTATTTGTTCCATTTGCTTGCGTTTATATACGGCCACCATGGGTTAATGTGAATTGACTACTGAAGTATCCTCAAAGCAGAAGCTTGTGAGATACTCAACATGTCACCAGTCTTTCTCTGGAAGGCCCACATGACAAGTATAGGGAGATCCTATGCATATCTTAGTTTCTACAGGGATAAGAAGGCTAGGCATCCTCTACATAGCCATGTGGAGACCATACATGCTCAGTAATCCCACTACAATACCCCTGTCCACTCTTTTTTTGAAGCCATATTGCTCAGACACAGCTCCACGTGGTCCTGTTGAGTCTTCCTGGCTACAGAGAACTGAAAAAAGCGACTGCTTTCCTGATTAAGTATCCTGCTGTTTTTTTATATTTGTTTTACCTTCT